>NC_036869.1:3741267-3807406 GCF_002910315.2 Salvelinus sp. IW2-2015
AGAGGGAGAGATGAGAGAGAGAGAGAGAGAGAGAGAGAGAGAGAGAGAGAGAGAGAGAGAGAGAGACTTTGTTGATTTCAAAAAAAGCCTTCGACTCAATTTGGCATGAGGGTCCTGCTATACAAATGATGGAAAGTGGTGTTGGGGGTAAAACATACGACATTAATAAAATCCATGTACACAAACAACAAGTGTGCGGTTAAAATTGGCAAAAAACACACACATTTCTTCACACAGGTCGTGGGGTGAGACAGGATGCAGCTTAAGCCCCACCCTCTTCAACATATATATCAACGAATTGGCGCGGCACTAGAACAGTCTGCAGCACCCGGTCTCACCCTACTAGAATCCGAAGTCAAAATGTCTACTGGTTGCTGATGATCTTGGTGCTTCTGTCACCAACCAAGGAGGGCCTACAGCAGCACCTAGATCTTCTGCACAGATTCTGTCAGACCTGGCCCTGACAGTAAATCTCAGTAAGACCAAAATAATGGTGTTTCCAAAAAAGGTCCAGTCACCAGGACCACAAATTCCATCTAACACCGTTGCCTAGAGCACACAAAAAACTATACATACCTCGCGCCTAAACATCAGCACCACAGGTAACTTCCACAAAGCTGTGAACGATCTGAGAGACAAGGCAAGAAGGGGCATTCTATGCCATTCAAAAGGAACATAAATTTCAACATACCAATTAGGATCTGGCTAAAAATACTTGAATCAGTCATAGAGCCCATTGCCCTTTATGGTTGTGAGGTCTGGGTCCGCTCACCAACCAAGATTTCACAAAATGGGGCAAAACACCAAATTGAGACTCTGCATGCAGAATTCTGCAAAAATATCCTCCGTGTACAACGCAGAACACCAAATAATGCATGCAGAGCAGA
Organism: Salvelinus sp. IW2-2015; assembly: GCF_002910315.2. Lineage (NCBI taxonomy): Eukaryota > Metazoa > Chordata > Actinopteri > Salmoniformes > Salmonidae > Salvelinus > Salvelinus sp. IW2-2015. Next base: position 3,742,155 of record NC_036869.1, read on the forward strand.
ATTAGGCCGATACCCACTAATTATCAAAATCCAGAAAAGAGCCGTTAAATTCTACAACCACCTAAAAGGAAGCGAACTTCAACACTATCCAATAACAAAGCCATCACCTACAGAGAGATGACCTGGAGAAAGTCCCCTAAGCAAGCGTGCCTAGGGCTCTGTTCACAAACACAAACACACCCCACAAAGCCCCAGGACAACAGCACAATTAGACCCAACCCAAATCATGAGAAAACAAAAAGATAATTACTTGACACATTGGAAAGAATTAACAAAAAAACAGAGCAAACTAGAATGCTATTTGGCCCTAAAAACAGAGGTACACAGTGGCAGAATACCTGACCACTGTAGACTGACCCAAACTTAAGGAAAGCTTTGACTATGTACAGACTCAGTGAGCATAGCCTTGCTATTGAGAAGAGCGCGCGCGTAGGCAAGACTGCGCTCTCCAAGAGAAGACAGGCTATGTGCACACTGCCCACAAAATGAGGTGGAAACCGAGCTGCACTTCTAAACCTCCTGCCCAATGTATGACCATATTAGGAATTAAACACATATTTCCCTCAGATCACACAGATTCCACAAAGAATTCGAAAACAAATCCAATTTTGATAAACTCCCATATCTACTGGTGTGAAATTCCACAATGTGCCATCACAGCAGCAAGATATTGTGACCTGTTGCCACAAGAAAAGGGCAACCAGTGAAAAACAAACACCATTGTTAAATACAACCCATATTTATGCTTACTTATTTTAACTTTGTTGCTTTAACCATTTGTACATTGTTACAAACACTGTATATATTTAATCTCTCTCTCTCTCACTTCCTCTCTGCCTGTCTCTCTCACTTCCTCTCTGCCTGTCTCTGTTGACATAGCTCTTCCTGTTGAGGCGAAGGGCCGGAGCAGGAACTGTGTGATCCAGACAACCTCCTGGAGTATCTGCTCTAAGACTTGTGGTCGAGGTCTGTCCCTGCGTGTCTCTAATGCCAACGACAGGTGTGAGATGGTAAAAGAGTCCCGCCTCTGCAACATACGGCCCTGTGAGGTGGACATCACCAAGCACATCAAGGTACATGTACAGAGTATGTGCATGCATACACACGTATACCCACATATATGGACACGGACACACATGCATACATACATGTACGCATTGCATAGAGGTCAAATGTTTGTTTGTTATGATATCTATATTGAAGAGTTCACATTGCAAAAAAGTCCTCTCTTATCTCTCAGCCAGGGAAGAATTGTATGAACATCTACAGAGAAGAGCAGCCAAAAAACTTTACCATCTCAGGCTGTGTCAGTAAGAAGTCTTACAGGCCTAAATACTGTGGGGTGTGCGTGGCCGCGGACCATCGCTGCTGCATTCCCTACAAGTCCAAGACCATCGATGTGGAGTTTATGTGTCCCAACGGGGCCGTGTTCACCTGGCAGGTCATGTGGATCAACGCCTGCTTCTGTAACCTCAGCTGCAAGAACCCCAACGACATCTTCGCCGAGCTGGAGAATTACTATGGCTACCCTGAGATCGTGAACTGAGACATTTCAATAATAAGTCATACTCTTATTATGGGCTCTATTCAATCAGATCTGCTTTGCCAACATCCGCATAGCGGTTGTTTTGATGGTGTTAGAGGTGGAACTTCTTTAGAGCTGTCAATCCACAAGTGGCTCCCGGCATTATACCTAAAGCGGACATTGCCATTGGCTGCACGGAGTCAGTGGAATGTGAGATGTAATCTACACCTCCATTATGATGATAGAAATGCATATTATTTAGTTTCATGATTTTAAATTTGAGCGTCATTATTTCCATATAGCCTACACTTTCTCCTTCTGAACTTCTAACAAGAGTGTGGCGGGTGTGGATTTGTGACAATGGTCGCATGTGTAGCTGCTCACTGATTTGCAGTTCGACCTCTGAAACATTCACTATGCAGGTGTCTGCTATCGCTGGTTAATGCCTGATCTAATTTAACCTAGGCCTAAGCCTCCATCTACCCCTATTTTCACCTACTTTTCCTTTTCTCAGTGTTTTTTGGTTTGTCAGACTTTCAGWAACTCTGTTATATGTGATTTTATACATAGAGGCCGGTATTCAATCTAAGGCACGTTTAGAACAGCGCTCCATACAACAGTCCGCCTTTTAAAGGCAATTTCCCCGGCATTCACAGAGATGGCATTCAGTCTCTAGATCGTCCATTGGATTGAAATCCAGACAAAGCATTTTTTCTTACAAGGGGATCCTTCTTTTGCTTTTTTTCCTATTGGAAAAATGTGTAAATCAATGTTTTTTGTTTTTTTAAGCTCGTCTTTATGGTCTGTATATGGTTGCTTTCGGAAATAGTTTATTGACTTGACAAGTAAACCAAGTGTGTGAAATATTTTAGTAATAATTTATTGAAGTACATTTTGAATACTAAATGATTGCACAAATTGTTTGTCATACAGGTATTTTTATATTCACAGGAACAAGTTTCATGAAATCTCGTTCATACTCATGTAAAGATTGATTTGATCGCGTGGCTCTGAATTGAATAATGAGTAAGAGATGAAGTGAGATGCTACTATAGAATGCATGTGCTATATACAGTGGGGAGAACAAGTATTTGATACACTGCCGATTTTGCAGGTTTTCCTACTTACAAAGCATGTAGAGGTCTGTAATTTCTATCATGGGTACACTTCAACTATGAGAGACGGAATCTAAAACAAAAATCCAGAAAATCACATTGTATGATTTTTAAGAAATTAATTTGCATTTTATTGCATGACATAAGTATTTGATACATCAGAAAAGCAGATCTTAATATTTGGTACAGAAACCTTTGTTTGCAATTACAGAGATCATACGTTTCCTGTAGTTCTTGACCAGGTTTGCACACACTGCAGCAGGGATTTTGGCCCACTCCTCCATACAGATCTTCTCCAGATCCTTCAGGTTTCGGGGCTGTCGCTGGGCAATACGGACTTTCAGCTCCCTCCAAAGATTTTTTATTGGGTTCAGGTCTGGAGACTGGCTAGGCCACTCCAGGACCTTGAGATGCTTCTTACGGCGCCACTCCTTAGTTGCCCTGGCTGTGTGTTTCAGGTCGTTGTCATGCTGGAAGACCCAGCCACGACCCATCTTCAATGCTCTTACTGAGGGAAGGAGGTTTGTTGGCCAAGATCTCGCGAATACAATGGCCCCATCCATCCTCCCTCAATACGGTGCAGTCATCCTGTACCCTTTGCAGAAAAGCATCCCCAAAGAATGATGTTTCCACCTCCATGCTTCACGGTTGGGATGGTGTTTCTTGGGGTTGTACTCATCCTTCTTCTTCCTCCAACACGGCGAGTGGAGTTTAGACCAAAAGCTCTATTTTTGTCTCATCAGACCACATGACCTGCTCCCATTCCTCCTCTGGATCATCCAGATGGTCATTGGCAAACTCAGACGGGCCTGGACATGCGCTGGCTTGAGCAGGGGGACCTTGCGTGCGCTGCAGGATTTTAATCCATGACGGTGTAGTGTGTTACTAATGGTTTTCTTTGAGACTGTGTCCCAGCTCTCTCCAGGTCATTGACCAGGTCCTGCTGTAGTTCTGGGCTGATACTCACCTTCCTCATGATCATTGATGCCCACGAGGTGAGATCTTGCATGGAGCCCCAGACGAGGGTGATTGACCGTCATCTTGAACTTCTTCCATTTTCTAATAATTGCGCCAACAGTTGTTGCCTTCTCACCAGCTGCTTGCCTATTGTCCTGTAGCCCATCCCAGCCTTGTGCAGGTCTACAATTTTATCCCTGATGTCCTTACACAGCTCTCTGGTCTTGGCCATTGTGGAGAGGTTGGGTCTGTTTGATTGAGTGTGTGGACAGGTGTCTTTTTATACAGGTAACGAGTTCAAACAGGTGCAGTTAATACAGGTAATGAGTGGAGAACAGGAGGGCTTCTTAAAGAAAAACAACAGGTCTGTGAGAGCCGAATTCTTACTGGTTGGTAGGTGATCAAAATACTTATGTCATGCAATAAAATGCAATTAATTACTTAAAAATCAATACAATGTGATTTTTCTGGATTTTTGTTTTAGATTCCGTTCTCTCACAGTTGAAGTGTACCTATGATAAAAATTACAGACCTCTACATGCTTTGTAAGTAGGAAAACCTGCAAAATCGGCAGTGTATCAAATACTTGTTCTCCCCACTGTATATGGTTAAAGATCCTGTGGAACTGTGGTATCATTTGATCTTACAATCATTAAAATTGATGACAACACCAGGACAAAAAGTTATAGGTTTTTAATAAATACATGCTATATTTAATGCTTCTCATCTACAGCATTAGGCAGTTATGCATCTTTATAAAGCGATGTAGTCCGGTGTTCTACGGCACCGGCAAGTGTTGCTGTAGTGCACGTAAGAGTGGGAGGGTTTTTGATAAGCTCTATGGCTAACTCGGATCTTTATATTACATCATGTGGATCGGCTTGACTTTCTCAAATCCATCACAACAAAGGAGCCTTAATAAGTTTCCATGGCACATTATCTTTGTTTGCCGTGATTTCATAGAAATAATCATTTACACAAGAAGAAATATCCAAAAGAACAATTGTGCCTGAAGCCATGATCTGTTAATAAAGCAACAGTATGCGTTTGTTTGATTAATGAAATGATAATCTCATGAAATGTTCTACAATACATCCAGAAGAATGTTAACTCCAGACGAAACAGACATCCTGAAAGAGGAATCATTACAGGAATGTGTTGTATGTACATGATACTTTTCAATTCCCTCCTTTCCAAAGTTTCAAAGATCAATAGCAATTTGAGAAGATAAAAAAGACGCCATATATATTTATTTTTTATCCACTTGCCTACCTATTCTTACGCCACTTCTATCCTGTATCCCACAGTACATTAATCATAACATTGAAAAGTTAACGATGAACAATTAGAAAGTCATTTATAGTCAGGTACACATTTGAGAAAGCTGTGTCATTTGTAATAAAGAACTATAGACAAAAAAGAAAAAAACTGTCATGATAGATTTAAACAAACTGCTGTACTAAGTACTGGTTCTGCAGCCACAGCTTTCTCCCACATTCTCCGTTGTGCTGTGTCACTCTGCTGCGTTGCCACTAACAACTAGATATTCCACCTGACTCGGCAGATGGGAAGGGATCTGTTTATTTCAAAATACGTTTTTCCCTCTAAGGAATTTCCTTCATAATGCAGTAGTATATACTTGCATAGCCTTACACACACAACCTCTTCGCATAACTCTTTGGCATAGAGACATTCTCTAGTTGAGTATGTGTGTTTGTAGGTGTGGTTAGTGGTAGCGCAGCAGGAACCAGGGGGCCAGAGGTTAAAGGTTGAGTGTCATGTAAGAGTCATCTAGCAGGACACTTCGGTGGACTTGAGCGCAGTGCTGCTGTTCGCTGTGCCTTCCATACTGTCCGTGTGGGAGCGGCCACGCTTCTCGTTGGTGTGTGACCGGCTCCTGTTTCCCTCGTTGGTGTGAGACCGGCTCCTGTTGCCATCCATGGAGTGGATGCTGGAGCCGGAGGCAGTGCGAGAGCGGACCAGTCTGGTCATGCTGGCGGCGGGCACTGAGGAAAGGAGGAGGAAGAGGAGACAAGGTTAAAGATCCATTCACACTGTGATCATGGTCAACTGAATTCTGATTGTGGGCACTATATTTCATATTTATATTTCATAATCATTATAGAACAGGTTAACTGGCATCCTGTTGTTATCTGAAGGTGCAGTTACTAATCTCACCCACCAGGTGGCAGGCAAACTCATTATTACAGGTTGACGTGAACACCCACGTTTCTTTTGCAAACAGTAATAGGGTATCCTATTACTTTCTACATAGTTAATTAAATACTTGTGTTAATATAATTACTGGTCAGCGTTGGTTACACAGAGAGTGTGTGTTGGAGGGTGTACTTACTGTAGCCCATTCCCTGAATGAAGTACTTGAAGGCCTCTGTCAGCTTTGCAGGCTGTTGGGTGAGCAAAGGAGAAAGTTAGCAACTTGTTTCCCTGGTATTATCAACATAATGACATAACAGACAGATTCATGTCCTATCCTACAAACTGTGATAATGAGAGGCATATGTATGACAGCTGTTGTAGCAGCAGGTGCTGAGCTGGGTATTAGCTCTCCAGACCCGACGTATGTGCCTCATTGCTACTGTCACTAATGCTCTTAAGTCAAGCTGCCGTTGTATTAACCCCCTATTGATTATCCCTTTACCACCCCACCTCACCTGCGTGAACATGTTAACAAGTTAGAAACGCACCTGGTCAACCATGGGCAGGCCTCCGCAATCCGCCATCTGGATAAAATAAAAAATAAAAAGGCCATGTGATTTTGGTCCGTTAACAGGTCATTCAAGAGGGCAGAGTTAAGGTATCAGGTCAGCCGCGGTACGACATTAGTCACCCCCCATTACACAAAACAACCTCCCATCTAACACTTCCTCAACGTGAAACAAGTGTTTTCCATCAGCCTCTGGACAGTTAACAGTTTAGCGTCTGTAAAACGTGCTCATTTCAGGACTTTACAGAACGCATTAGGTCACAGCCAGGGGCGTGCACGTCATAGGTAGGCCAGACAGGAAGGATTGTGACCTGAGTGATGTTTATCAGGGACCAAACAGAGGTAAACAAACTCAAACAGGGCTGGACTTGGTCCAATAAGACACTCAAATGTTCCATTGCAAAACGTTTTCCATTACGTGCCTAATGAACAGACCCTGGAGGCTGGGTATAGCAGCATAGCCTCAACCTGCGGTCTCAGGGGTCCAAGGCAAGGCTAGTAAATCAGTCACCAGGTAGTTGCTGAGCTCCTGGAAGCTCATCAGACTGCCTAGCCAATATTATGACCTATTATTAGCAGGAGGTAGATTGTAGGGGGCCACTCACCTTGAGCAGTGTGGTCTTTGTCGGGTCCAGCTTAGTATTGCACTCTACCTGTAAATGCAYAGTACAGAGTCTAATTGAGTGATTAAATATTTACCCTAGTAGAAAAATAAATAGGTAACTGGGGGAGTAATATTTTATTGCTAGAATAGCTTTTGTGGTGTTTGATTTCTTTCCCTTTTTTGTCCCATGTTTAAATCCTAAAAGTTTTAACCTTTGACAATATCTTGTTGGGTAGGTCAGGGCTCTCCAACCCTGTTCCAGGAGGGCTACCCTCCAGTAGGTTTTCACTCCAACCCCAGTTTTAACTAACCTGATTCAGGTTAGGTGCGCTAGATTAGGGTTGGAGCGGAAACCTACAGGACGGTAGCCCTCCTGGAACAGGGATGGAGAGCCCTGACTTAGATGAAAGGACAACACATGTTCTTAGGAACCTAGGGACTAAAGACCAGAGGTATTACTGTTAATGAATTGTTAATGGCCGTTAGGATTACAGTGTGTATTTAGACTTACCACAGCGTCAACAGCCGGAGAGCTGTCTCCTACCACCAACAGAGAAGGACACCTGAGAGCAAAAAAAATGTATTGCTATTTTGATACGCGAGGCTTATTTGATTTAATAGATGTTTGGTAATGCTTAGGTTGTGACGACTGTACTGATATGAGTGTGATGCATGTGACATCCCGGCAACTTTGAGAAAAAACACTTTATATYAGAGTTGTCCCTGTTGATGGTCTATGCATATTCATGAGGCTAGCATAGCATCTCACTCTCCATTGAATACAGGCGGTTGACGTCAACACCCATCATCGAATATTCAAGAAAGTATTCAAATAATGAGATGTATCCACCAATCCGAAGAGAGGAACAGGAAGGAGCTTGACAGCCCGCCGTTCCGCTCTTTGGTCACCGAATCCCATTGTTAGGGCAGAGACTAGCATCTTGTCATTATATCCATCTGTGGTTATAGTACTACAGAGTCAGGAGTTTTTCCCAGACAGAGTAACCACCAGATCAGGCTATAACTAGGGCCCAGAGTTTCCAGGTCAGGGAAAACTCATGGCTCTAGCAATATGCCATGTGGGATGATTGAGGTATGCCGAAAAGTCTGAAGGTTTGGAACTCACTTCAGGGTTCTGACGGAGACTTTCCCACCAGGAATGGGCCTCTCAATCTCCAGATCCCGCCGGCTGAGAGGGAAAAAGGTGGGATATCAGTGAGGCCCAAACTGAACATACTGACATTTTACAAATATAATATTACATATATATGTTTATTATCTATTATAGATATGTAATAACATATTGAAATATTATAAATACATATATAAGATACAGTATATTTCTATAATGAATATACAGGCGWCCTCTGGAGGACTTGTAAGACGTGATTATGTATATTAAATATATACATGTTTATGTGGAGTCAAGGGAGGTTCATGGTAATCTGTGTTATTCTCCGCAGTGAGGAGTCTAGTGTATTTACATGTTGTAAGACTTGATTAAAAGGGAAACTTGGGGATTTTGGCAATGAAGCCCTTTATCTACTTCCCCATCGTCAGATGAACTCATGGATACCTTTTTTATGATTATTCTCTGCAGGAGCCCAGTGTATTTACCTGTTGTAAGCTTTGACAAAGTGGTGCAGGTTGTACTGGTTCATGTCGTTCATGATGTGATGGCGGTAGGTGGCGATAAGGTCATGGTTGTTGGATATTTCCTCCTACAGAGAGAGAAATAAACACCTACTCAGACTCTGTGACCTAGTGACAGTACTGCAACATGTAAGCCTGCCACGAACTGTCCTATATCCATGTAGCCCATAATTGGAATAGATTCAATGGGATTATGCTGATGTGATTTGCAGTTTCAATCACTGTCTATTTTGGTGCCCACTGCTCACCTTCCCGAAGAGATGGCCGATGAGCATTTCAGGCAAAGCAGTGACCTGAAAAGAGATTGAAAAGAAGATTTGTATATATTTTTTCATGGGTCAAATAGCAATCATATACATAGCTACGTTAATACTGTATAAACAAGCTACGTGACAATGTTGACAATCTAAAAAGGGCTTTATAAATCATCAAAGTTGATGGATTGTTGTGGATTTGTGGTTGTGTGGAGATGGTCCTGTATAGTACCTTGTTTGCAGCCCAGTCCATCCATCCCTCAGCACAGTGGTTGATGTTAACCAGAACCAGGCCTTCCACCAATGCTGGGTAGTCCAGCTAAAAACAGAAACAAACATTTGGTCAATGACTTCGTAATGGTGAAACTATACAAACAGTGCTCATTGAAACCTCATAGGGGTCCATTTCATTCACTATACTCATTGAAACCTCAACGTTTCGTAACAGAGAGAAGTTAGTTATGGGTCAGTTAGGAGTTAAAACATTATTCGTATCCCTCCATCATCTGGGTTTTAGCATATTGAGACGGAATCCCTACAGGGCCGGGTGTTTTGGTACGGAGCCAGTCTACAACATTTCCAGACTCTCAGCAGCAGACTAAAGCAATAAACAGGACTGTACACCCAAAATCAGCACAGCATCACTGGGAATATTAATCTACTATAACTTCTAATCCCGGTTTGATTAAAACTCTTCATAATGAACCAAATTTAAGCGTAATTGAAAGGGGAAGGTAGGAGGGAGGAGGGCGTCAAACTCACAGCGAATCTCGCCAGGATGTAGGCTCCAGCTCCAACGGCTATTCCAATGATGCTTTTCAGGCTGTGGTTAACAAACAAACAGAATATCATCAGATTTTTTTGGGCCAATGGATGAGGGTCTAAGGCATCATGGTCTTTATTCATAAAGCATCTCAAAATAGGAGTTCTCTTCATTATGATCTAGAAGGCAAAACAGCACTTCTAATCTGAGACACTATGAATATAGATCCTGAACGGTAAGTAGCATGACATGCTGACCACACCGCTCGCATCGCGTGTGCGAGCGTTGCAAAATAAATTGACACATACATGTTATTCAATCATTGCACCCACACTGCTCACACGCGTCAGCGAGCGTCTGCGTAGCCAGGCACTAAAATAGAACTTGGTTCTACTTGTGACACTTGACGCACTGCAAGTCCCGCCTCTCCCATCTCCTCGTTGGTTTTTAGGAGCATATACCCACGTGGGTGATTGAAAGATGAACTGAGGTCCACACTCCAGTCCAGTTAGTGGTGGTAATGCACCTTAAAGTTGATTACCAACCGCCATATAAAGTCCAAAGAAGAAGAAGCCTGAAGGAGGAGAGATTACTAGAAACTAACTCGGTTTACCCTTTTATCTGTTGATTAATTGTCAGAGTAGAGGACCTTGTGCATTTCAGGTAAAATAACAACCCAATGATTATATCCCAGTACAAATTAGCTAGTAACAGTAAGCTAGCTAGCTAAATTTCCATAAATGTTTAATKCCTTTCAACCTGTCCCCAAACTAATATAGTTGGTTCAGAGTTCATTTTGATATTTCAAGCTACGTGTCCTGGTCGCGTCTGGTGTGGGTGGACAAAATCAACATGTGCACGAGCGGTCTGGTCAGCATGTGAGCCTTATGGACGGGGTTCAAATATATGAGGAGAAATATATTTCATCATGAAAATATTTCATCAACTTCTAAATCTTATAAAGTCCTTGTTTGGACTTACCCAAAATGCTTGAGGACCAGGGGGAGGGACTCAGACAGCTGATCCATGGAGGGGTACTCGTACCTGGAGACAAAACAACAACCGTCAGGATTAAAGTACTTCCATTATCAACACTTTACAATGCTTCTTATCACTGCCCTCCATATCTCTATTCCATCAACAGCCTCATACTGGTTTCTACTATCCTTTCTTTACTTTGATCATCTCTCCTATTCAGATCAATGGGGATCTGGACTCAAGATGCAGACGATCATAAAAACGAAGCAACAGAGCAATAAGGTAAAAAACTATATTCACCTAACAAGCAAATTATTTATCAAGAGATCAGTGTAAATGGGCCACAACAGATCTAGATGCTACAGTACAGAGGTCAAAGGGTGACAGACGAACAGGCTGGACTACATTTGGTGCAAAGGCGGCGAGGTCTAGGGTGGTCAAGTGGTCTAAGCCGCTGCCTCCAGAACTCATACCGCTGCAGCATGGGTTTGAATACGGCCCAGTGCCGTTTCAACACACTCTCCTCCATCTTTCCTCTTTACATCGGTCCTATCCAATCAACAACAAATAAGATAAGGCGACTGGGCTCACCCAGTAGAGAAAGTGTTGGCCCCCTCGTGCTGCCCAGGGGCATCGACGTGGCACACAGCAAAGTGCTGCATGATCTCCTGCATGTCCTCGTGCTGGAACATGGAGTCAAAGCACGTCTTGTCTGAAACATGGAGATCCGGTACAGGATGTTAGTGATGAGGCTGGATCTCACATGATTTGTGGATGTCAAATGTCTATCACGGTGACCATTGTGTGCTTCTTCCCAACTTTCAAATATATTACTATTTTTTTTAAATGTTCATCTTTATTTAGCCAGGTAAGTCATTGAGAATCAATTATCTTTTACAAATGAAGTAAATTCACTTTTCATGACGTTGACTCTCCGTTAGTCAACAAATAGACGTTCTCATTCTTAAACGTAACAACACCAAAGTGCATGGGGACATTAGTCTTACATTGAGGGGTAATATCAAATCCATTAACTAGGATGGGATGAATGAAACATATGGGGCTTACGGTTCAGTCCAATGTCATGGAAGGTGAGGATGACGGGCCGGTCTCCTTTGGGCATCCCCTTCATGGTGCAGTGGATCCTTCCATGGGGAGTCTCCACATCGTGCTCCTAAAGAAGGAATAAACCACGGTTAGCAAATAGGGGTACCACAGCACTCTGTTCAATTTCATAAGAAAATATCCAAACATAACAACAACAAAAAGTTTTGCCCTTCAAAATCACTTGTTTTTAACTTGGGCTGCATGTATTTTCTCCAACACAACACATTGTAATCAGAATACATCCAAACAGACTTAAAGTTCGCTCTGAATAAGGGGCAGCAGGTAGCCTAGTGGTAAGAGCGTTGGACCAGTAACCRAAAGGTGTCTGGATCAAATCCCTGAGCTGACAAGGTTAAAATCTGTTGGTCTTCCCCCTGAACAAGGCACTGTTCTCCGTTTGGCCATCATTGTAAATAAGAATTTGTTCTTAACTGACTTGCCTAGTTAAATAATAAAAACATGATAAATTACCAAAATGTAAAAGCTTCATGAGAAAGTTCCATTGAAAACAAATGTATCCAACTTTCAGTGAAACAGACAATTGGCTCATGCAAAAGCAGTTAGCTGTTCTGCATTCAGTATCTTCAGTACGTTCTGTTTCTCAAGGAGTCATCGACCAGAGCATCTGGCAATAATGTTTTAACAATATGATTCATTTCCACATGATTTCTGACTGATGCGTATTACTTCCAAAGAACCATCAGTCCACCATGTTTTTCACAATCAGAGATTGTTTATTTTAATCCCACAATAGTACAGAAGAAAAGATAAAGGTAAACAAGCCCAAGACAGCCTATCAAAGCACACCATCAACTACTCCATAACTGACAGAGATCCAACAGTACTTACAGAGGTTTCAATCTCAGCAACAACACTCTCCATGTCCGAATCCCCCTCAAGAACCATGTTTCCTAGTKGCTTTTGGTCACCCGTACTGAGTAGTAAACGGAGGTAGTGCTCTGAGCTATAGATCCAATTGAAGGTAAGCTTCTGTAAAGGTCTTTATGAGGGGACTTGTCTGAGGGTTGTGTTTTATACCCCTGGTACTTACTACTCTGCATAAGCCCTGGCCTCCCATGGTGCTTTGCAAGGTGGTCAAAACAAGATAATTCTTGCTGAAGAGATCCCTAAATTGGATCAGCACAATGTCCGAAAGTGGGACAGCATGGGATATTTAATGAGGACTAGTGCAAAGTGAAGAGTAAGCAAGCCATCAGATCAGTGGGAATACAGTATAAAAGAGCAATGAATAACTTTTAACCCAGTTGCCAAAATATCCTATTTTGATGACATATCAGGCAGTCAAGAAAGAGAAAAAKAAAGACTTTTTTTGTAATAGCACTGGCATAATCACATCTGAAGCCTTTATGGTGTTTTAAGTCATTCTGTTAGGTATGTCTGTGTGGCAATGTTTCAATAGATTGAAAACTAACTCAGTATCGTTATGAGATACCGTACAAATACATTGTTTCATGTCTCAATGTTATCAGTGTGCGGAGATTATCTTTAGTCCACTATTCCAAAGATAAAATAGACTATTGGCTCCTAGGTGCAATTTTGTTTGCGGCATGTTCAATTTCATAGGCCTAGCCCACTAGACCTACTGATACTGCAAGTATGAGTGGTTACCAATAAAATAATATTGCCACTGGAATAGGGGAGGAMTCCTGACGTCATAAACCCCATACACTGACCAAAACAACTCTTACAAGGAAGGTAGTTAGGTCCAGGTTAAGACCCTGAGGAGTTGTGTCTCAAATGGCAAACTATCCCCTACATAGTGCACACATTTTTACCAAATGAATTTGGGCTCTGGTCAAAAGTAGTACACTGCATAGGGAATATGTTGCCATTTGGGACGCAATAAGAGTCAACGATGTAGTCAAATCCAGTTCAACCAAGGCTTCCCTCCAGGTTCACATAACCTATTTACATGACCTGAGGTAAACATCTGACGGCAGTGTCGTCTAGGTAGCCACGGCTTATTTGGTGGCAGTTTGATATAGACACATGCTGAGCTAATCTCATTGAGCTAGCTAGAGGAGGGGGAGAGGAGAAAAGAGGAGGAGGGATACATGTGTAACTTGTGTGCCTGAGCTTAAGGGGGGGGGGGGCAGCCTGGGAACGGGACAGGTGGCTGAGGTGTCCCTCCTCTACCTGCGTCAGTAGGGCTCTAAGACACAAAGCGATATTAAATGCTTGCCCTGGAAACCTGAGTTGACTAATCCCAGCAGGCGTGAGGGTCGGTTTGCACGAGATGGTTAGCTGCAGGCAAAATCCCTCTGCCACCTCTGAAAATTCTCAGGTCGGCATACAGTATAATCAGTTTCAGGATATTGGCATGTGGTAGGATGTTTATAAGGTACTTTGACAAGTTAAGAATGAAAGCATATATTGTTAGGTAGTGGGTTCCCAGTGGTGCAGTCCACGGTCCTGAATGTATGTAGTTGGTATGTAGTTGGTATGCAGTAGGTATGCTGCTGGCTGTATGTCAAGTCAACATACACATTCATACTACAGTGTGCTCAAAATTAAATGATACTTTTCCTCCTTTAGATTACACAAAGGGCTACAGATGAAACACTAGTGCAGTAGTCATGTAACGTCATCTGTCAGTATCAAAGAGACCTAAATGTATGCAAAACTTCCACCAGAAACACCTAAGTACTGCAAGATGATTCATCAATCATTTTCCTTTCACATTACTAAAATATCCCAACCTAATCCATGTGGACATTAATCTGACTACTCTACACTGAAACCTGTGGATTATGTCAACATGTGTAGATTTGGATGGGTATCTACGTGTGTACCATAGGGACATACCTTTATCACAAGTTGCGCAACAGCTGCTCTCAACCCCTAGAAATGACAACGGTTATAGAGAGTGAAGTTTTGCCAATAAGACATGATGAAATAGAGAATATAAGTAATTGTCCTATGGGCTGCATTGTGTTTTAAATATAAAGAAAGGTATCCATAAAGGACCAGTATCAAGATATAGTAAAAACATTTCAGACTGTTCCTGACAGCTAAACAGTCAGCATTTATCTATGGAGTTCAGTTGTCATATAACAAAGTTTAAACAACATTTTGCTCAGACAAATAAACCATTGTCTATAGTACATGCAAATCAAATGTATGATCATAGTAATGATCATGTGTTTACTTACTGGCAATTCCCTGTCAACAAGCAGGGCTGCTTTTGGCGCAACTTGGATGTCATCCATCTCTTTCAGTTGAAGAAGCCGAGAGAGACAGAGAGAGAGAGAGACTGTTATTTAGCTATACATCGACTGCTTCAACCAGTGGTGGAGCGTTCCTCCGTGTTTGAGAGGAAGTTTCATATTACAAAACACACATACCTTTCTGATCCCTGTACATTTGTTTTGAAATCATGTTATTACGTTAATAACTTAACACTGAGAAAACAAGACTGGTGCACTCTCGTTCAACAGTGCATTTGAGTATTTTCTGATACACTTGGAAAGTACACTGCATTTACAAATACAGTCCAATATTCAACTACTTGTCTTTTCAAATAAACAATATCTAAATACTTACTTACTTCGAAATAATTGAAAAGTTATTAAAAAAATATTTTTTTAAATGTATAGTATTTGAACCCAGGTCTGGATCGTATAGGTACCATGCTTTCCTTCCCAACCTTTGTATGATCCTTCTACGGATCTAAACGTCTCCAAAACAATTTGAAGAAGGGTTCTCCTCAAGTGTTTGACAGGTGGTTTCCAGGAGTTGTTTACCAGGAGTTGTTTTCCAACCTTCCACTGCACAGTTAGCCATGACCACCTGATTTTTACACAAAGGAATGACAGATGACTAAAACACAACATCCATGTTGCCCTCTTGTAGGGATTGATGTATGACACTGTTTTAAGACTACAACACTAGCAGTACACCAGGCCCTAGCTACAGCTACAGTTTTCAAAGCATTTTAAACCAGAATGAACTCAAATGAGAGTCGCTCCGGCTATTTCGACAGAGGGAGGGAGTGGGCGAAAAATTCAATCAAGCTGCTGTCTAGAGATCATGCTGCTGTGGATCATGATGCTAATTTGGTCGGATTGTGTGGGCTCTACTGTGCATGCAAATCAAATCAGATGGTAAACAGACAGGGTCTTTGTGTCCGGCAAGGCCAAGGCAGGACAACCAGTCGAGGCAGGGCGGGCAGGCAGGCGAGGCTGGTAAAGGAGTCAGGCTCTTCCTCCGTGGTGGGCTTACTGGGCTTGGCCAACACACAAGAAGCTACTGACACTGCACAGCTTCCATAGCTCCCTTCACACACAAACACAGTACTCTCTCTCGCTTCCTGCCTCACACCATATTGCTGTGTCTCACTCTCTCCGCTGCACAGCGATAACAAGATCCTTTGGATCTGATCTCTGTACAGGTTTGAGATGTGCCTCTCCAGTGTAATTTATTAAAGGAAGCAATTAATTTAACACAGAGTTTTGGGGGTCTGGGCAGGCTTCCATCAGAAGAGCATCTGGACTCTACGGCTACATCCCAAATGGCACACTATTCAGCCTAGAGCACTACATAGGGAGCAGAGTGCAATGTGGGAGGCAGACCGTAACAGAGGCCTCACAATAGTACAGAGAGGAAGAGGAGTATCAATCAAACAGGTTCATTTTTCGGATGTGTTTTTTTTTAAGACATGACGCCTTCCACTACAAATCCTTCGTTGGGGAAACTGTTTGCCATTTCCCACTGAAATTCCAACATTCTATTCAATCCAACCATGTGAGAGAAGTTACACAACCCAACATAATCTGGAAATGTTGATAAAAACTGTTTTGTATTTATAGCAGCGCAGTTAATCCTACTGGTGTTAAAGAGGCTAGTGATCTTGAAACCCATGTCTGTATTTTCAAACCTTCTGTTTTGGTTTCAAATTATGGCCAAGTAAACCAAACACCATTAAACCCAAACCAGTTTCCAGACCTGTAGATAGGCTTGGTGCTGAATAGGCAGTTTGAGACAACTAGGCCAAATGTTGTTTACAAGCTAGGATGCCCTTTTGACTCTCCTAAGCTAATCTTTTACCTGGCGGTATAAAAAAAAACTACCTCTCAGGACATCAGTAATACCTCACGAGTACAGAGCATGTTCACTCTCGCACTCATTCTCTGCCCCCTCCCTCTCTGTGTCTGAGGAAATTCTCCCTCTCTTCCTTGCTATATACAGTGGCTTGCGAAAGTATTCACCCCCTGGGCATTTTTCCTATTTTGTTGCCTTACAACCTGGAATTAAAATTGATTTTTGGGGGGTTTGTATCATTTGACTTACACAACATGCCTACCACATTGAAGATACAAAATATTTTCTCTTGTGAAACAAACAAGAAATAACACAAAAAAAGCAAACTTGAACATGCAGAATTATTCACCCCCCCAAAGTCAATACTTTGTAAAGCCACCTTTTGCAGCAATTACAAGCTGCAAGTCTCTTGGGGTATATCTACATAAGCTTGGCACATCTAGCCACTGGGATTTTTGCCCATTCTTCAAGGCAAAACTGCTACAACTCCTTCAAGTTGGATGGGTTCCGCTGGTGGACAGCAATCTTTAAGTCATACCACAGATTCTGAATTGGATTGAGTTACTGGGCTTTGACTAGGCCATTCCAAGACATTTAAAATGTTTCCCCTTAAACCACTCGAGTGTTGCTTTATCAGTATGCTTCGGGTCATTGTCCTGCTGGAAGGTGAACCCCCATCCCAGTCTCAAATCTCTGGAAGACTGAAACAGGCTTCCTCTCAAGAATTTACCTGTATTTAGCGCCATCGATCATTTCTTCAATTCTGACCAGTTTCCCAGTCCCTGCCGATGAAAAACATGGTGTTCTCGCCAAAAACATGGGATGGTGTTCTCGAGGTGATGCAAGGTGTTGGGTTTGCACCAGACATGGTGTTTTCCTTGATGGCCAAAAAGCTCAATTTTAGTCTCATCTGACCAGAGTACCTTCTTCCATATGTTTGGGGAGTCTCCCACAAGCCTTTTGGCAAACACCAAACGTGTTTGCTTATTTTTTTATTTAAGCAATGGCTTTTTTTCTGGCCACTCTTCCGTAAAGCCCAGCTCTGTGGAGTGTACGGCTTAAAGTGGTACTATGGACAGATACTCCAATCTCTGCTGTGGAGCTTTGCAGCTCCTTCAGGGTTATCTTTGTTCCCTTTCTGATTAGTGCCTTCCTTGCCTGGTCTGTGGGTTTTGGTGGAAGGCCCTCTCTTGGCAGGTTTGTTGTGGTGCCATACTCTTTACATTTTTTGATAATGGATTTAATGGAGCTCCGTGGGATGTTAAAAGTTTATAACCCAACCCTGATCTGTACTTCGCCACAACTCTGTCCCTGACCCGTTGGTCTTCATAGTGCCGCTTGCTTGGTGGTGCCCCTTGCTTTGTGGTGTTGCAGACTCTGGGGGCCTTTCAGAACAGGTGTATATATACACTGAGATCATGTGACAGATCATGTGACACAAATAAAGTCCACCTGTGTACAATCTAACTAATTATGTGACTTCTGAATGTAATTGGTTGCACCAGATCTTATTTAGGAGCTTCATAGCAAAGGGGGTGAATACGCACCACTTTTCAATTTTTTTCTCTTCTTAATTTCACCAATTTGGACTTTTTTGTGTACGTCCAATACATGAAATGCAAATAAAAATCTATTTAAAGTTCAGGTTTTAATGCAACAAAATAGGAAAAATGTCAATGGGGGTGAATACTTTTGCAAGGCATTGTATCTACAGTACCAGTCAGACGTTTAGACACACATACTCATTCAAGGATTTTTCTTTATTTTTACTATTTTCTACATTGTAGAATAATAGTGAAGACATCAAAACCAGGAAATAACACGTTGACTCATGTAGTAAGAAAAAAGCGTTAAACAAACCAAAATATATTTTATATTTGAGATTCTTCAAAGCAGCCACCTTTTGCATTGATGACAGCTTTGCACACTCTTGGCATTCTCTCAACCAGATTCATGAGGTAGTCACCTGGAATGCATTTCAATTAACAGGTGTGCCTTGTTAAAAGTTAATTTGTGGAATTTCTTTCCTTCTTAATCTGTTTCAGCCAATCAGTTGTGTTGTGACAATGTAGGGGGTATACAGAAGGTAGCCCTATTTGGGAAAAGACCAAGTCCATATTATGGCAAGAACAGCTTAAATAAGGGTGCATTAGCAAAAACCATCCAGCGCTATGATGAAACTGGCTCTCATTAGGACCGCCACAGGAAAGTAAGTTACCTTTGCTGCAGATGATGTTCATTAGAGTTAACAGCCTCAGAAATTGCAGCCCTAATAAATGCTTCAGAGTTCAAGTAACAGACACATCTCAACATCAACTGTCCAGGGGAGACTGCTTGAAAACCAGGCCTTCGTGGTCGATTTGCTGCAAAGAAGCCACTACTAAAGGACACCAATAAGAAGAAGAAACTTGCAAAGGGCCAAGAAACACGAGCAATGGACATTAGACCTGTGGAAATCTGTCCTTTGGTCTGATGAGTTCAAATTTGAGATGTTTGGTTCCAACTGCAGTGTCTTTGTGAGACACAGAGTAGGTGAACTGATGATCTCCGCATGTGTGGTTCCCACCGTGAAGCATGGAGGAGGTGTGATGGTTTGGGGGTGCTTTGCTGGTGACACTGTCAGTGATTTATTTATGATTCAAGGCACACTTAACCAGCATTCTGCAGCGATACGCCATCCCATCTGGTTTGTGTTTAGTGGGACTATCATTTGTTTTTCAACAGGACAATGACCCAACACACCTCCAGGCTTTGTAGGGGCTGTTTGACGAAGAAGGAGAGTGATGTAGTGCCGCGTCAGGTGACCTGGCCTCCACAATCACCCAACCTCAACCAATTGAGATGGTTTGGGATGAGTTGGACCGCAGAGTGAAGGAAAAGCAACCAACAAGTGCTCAGCATATGTGGGAACTCCTTCAAGACGGTTGGAAAAGCATTCCAGGTGAATCTGGTTGAGAGAATGCCAAGACTGTGCAAAGCTGTCATCAAGGCAAAGGGTGGCTACTTTGAAGAATAAAAAATATATTTTGATTTGTTTAACACTTTATTGCTTACTTCATGATTCCATGTGTTATTTCATAGATTTGATGTCTTCACTATTATTCTGCAATGTAGAAAAATAGTAAAAAATAAAGAAAAACCCTTGAATGAGTAGGTGTCTCCAAACCTTTGACTGGTACTGCATATACTGTAGTTCTCTCTTCCTTCCTTGCTCTCACTGTGTCTGTCTTCCCTCCCTCATCCCTCTGTTCCTCCCTCTCTCTGAGGAGATTAAAATCTTACTACCTCCTAAGCACATCCACAACATCTATTTTTTTACAGTGTGGTGCTCTACCATGTATCAGATCCTGATCTCTCCTTTCACACTCCTGTTTTTCAAGAACTTGTGCGTAGATGAGGACAACAGACAATTCCCCAAAATAATCTTAGCGTGCAGAAGTGAGACTGCCTTATGGATTCATCCAACACAGGAAATGTTGGAACCATAAACCATAAATATTTGTCTGCGTGACAAATATTGGCACAATACTCTAACACTTTCTGAGTGAGTAGGCCTAAATGGAGAGAGAGAGAGAGAGAGAGAGAGAGAGAGAGAGACACAGCGAGAGAGAGAGAGAGAGAGACAGTTTAAATCCACATGATTTAAATCATGTTACAAAACACCTACTCTCCACTACTTGGTTAACAAAACACTACTGATTGGAATTGGGAAGCAAAGTCTCTCTTTTAGGTAGCTAAAATTAAGGCCACTGCCACCTTCCTTTTTTCTTCAATACAAAAACCAAACCAGCTGCATCTGTAGAAACAATGATTGCTTCACTAAATTTTCAGTACTCATTTAATCTGTCAAATCCCCCGCCTCATTCTGAAATATTAGGAGCAGGGCAGACTCCTACTAGCTAAACTAAGCTCCTTACAGACATATAAATCTTTCCCTATCCCAGTCTGCTGTCCCCACTTACTTCAAGATGTCCACCATTGTTCGTGTACACAAGACAGCTAAGGTAACTGAACTCAAAGACTATCGCCCTGTAGCACTCACTTCTACCTTACCTGATACCCTAGACCCACTTCATTTTGCTTACCGCCCCAATAGATCCACAGACGATGCAATCGCCATTGTACTGCACACTGCCCTATACAATCTGGACAAGTGGAATACCTATGTTAGAATGCTGTTCATTGACTATAGCTCAGCCTTCAACACTATAGTGCCCTCCAAGTTCAAATCAAATGTTTTATTGGTCACAACTGGGTGTGCAACTGGGTCCTGGACTTCTTGACGAGCTGCCTTCAGGTGGTGAAGGTGGGCAACAAAACATCCACTTCGCTGATCCTCAACACAGGGGCCCCACAAGGGTGCGTTCACAGCCCCCTCCTGTACTCCCTGTTCACCCACGACTGCGTGACCACGCACGCCTCCAACTCAATCATCAAGTTTGCAGATGACACAAAAGTAGTAGGTCTGATTACCAACAATCATGAGACAGCCTACAGGGAGGAGGTGAGGGCCCTGGGAGAGTGGTGCCAGGAAAATAACCTCTCAATCAACGTCAACAAAACAAAGGAGCTGATCGTGGGCTTCAGGAAACAGCAGAGGGAGAATGCCCCTATCCACATTGACGGGACCACAGTGGAGAAGGTGGAAAGATTTCAAGTTCCTCGGCATACACATCACTGACAATCTGAAATGGTCCACCCACACAGACAGTGTGGTGAAGAAGGTGCAACAGCCCCTTTTCAACCTCAGGTGGCTGAAGAAATTTGGCTTGGCCCCTAAAACCCTCAAACTTTAACAGATGCACAATTGAGAACATCCTGTCAGGCTGTATCACCGTCCTGGTAAGGCAACTGCACCACCCGCAACCACAGGGCTCTCCAGAGGGTGGTACGGTCAGTTCAATACATCACCGGGGGCAAACTACCTGCCCTCCAGGACACCTACAGCACCCGATGTCACAAGAAGGCCAAAACGATCATTAAGGACATCAACCACCCAAGCCACGGCCTGTTCACCCCGCTATCATCCAGAAGGCGAGGTCAAAGCTGGGGCCGAGAGACTGAAAAACAGCTTCTATCTCAAGGCCATCAGACTGTTAAATAGCCATCACTAGCCGGCTTCCACCCAGTTACGCAACCCTGCACCTTAGAGGCTGCTGCCCTACATACATAGACTTGGAATCACTGGCCACTTTAATAATGGAACACTAGTCACTTTAATAATGTTTACATACTGTATTCTATTTTACTGTATTTTAGTCAATGCCACTCCGACATTGCTCAATCTAATACTATCCATTTCTTAATTCCATTATTTTACTTTTAGATTTGTGTATATTGTTGTGAATTGTTAGATACTACTGCACTGTTGGAGCTAGGAACACAAGCATTTCGCTACACCCGTAATAACATCTGCTAAATATGTGTTTGTGACCAATAAAATTGCATTTGATGTACTATGCATTTGGACGGTAAGATGGAAAAGACTCAATATCGCCATCTGCCGGCCTTTGGCCTAGATAGTTACTGTGTATGTACCGATGCTCGTTTCAAAGTAACATCACATGATCAATGACATCAGAAGCAAGATCCTACGGATTACGCTGTGGTTCCGGTGCTTTCTTYGATTCCAAGTTGCTTTCAAACAACGAGTACTTACAATGTACACTAAACAAAAATAAAATAAACATGCAACAATTTCAAATATTTTCCGGAGTTACAGTTCATTTAAGGAAATCAGTAAATTGAAATAAATTCATTAGGCTCTAATCTATGAATTTCATATTACTGGGAATACATAYAKGCATCTGGTGGACACAGATACCTTAAAAAAAGTACTGGTGTGGATCAGAAAACCAGTCAGTATCTGGTTAGACCACTATTTGCCTCAGGCAGCAGGACACATCTCCTTCGCATAGAGTGGATCAGGCTGTTTATTGTGGCCTGTGGAATGTTATGCCACTCCTCTTCAACGGCTGTGTGAAGTGGCTGGATATCGTCTGGAACTGGAACATACACCTAGATCCAGAGCATCCCAAACATGTTCAATGGGAACCATGTSTGGTGAGTATGCAGGCCATGGAAGAACTGGGACATTTTCAGCTTACAGGAATTGTGTACAGATCCTTGTGACATGGGGCCTTGCATTATTTTATTTGTAGAAATGTTTAGTCATTTAGGAGATGCTCTTATCCAGAGCGATTTACACATATTTATTGGTACTGGTCCCTGTGGGAATCACACCCACAACCCGGGCATTGAAAGTGCCATGCTCTACCAACTGAGCCACACGGGACCACACTGAAACATGAKGTGGTGGCGGCAGATGACACGACAATGGTCCTCAGGATCTCCTCACGGTATCCCAGTGCTTTCAAATTGCCATTGATATAGTGTATGGCTTTGTGTGGGTGAGCGGTTTGCTGATGTCAACGTTGTGAACAGAGGGGTTATGGTGGGGTTATGGTATAGGCAGGCATAAGCTAAGGACAACGAACACAATTGCATTTGTCTGCAATCTGGCCGTTACAGTTGAAACAACTATTCAGACGTAWAGAGCATATTCTCCAGTGTGCCAGTGGCCATCGAAGATGAGCATTTGCCCACTGACGCCAAACTGTTGTCAGGTCAAGACCCTGGTGAGGTGGATGAGTACACAGATGAGCTTCCCCGAGACAGTTTCTGAAGTTTGTGCAGAAATTCTTCAGTTGTGCAAACCCACAGTTTCATCAGCTGTCTGGGTGGCTGATCTCAGATGATCCTGCAGGTGAAGAAGCCAGATATGGAGGTCCTGGGCTGGCGTGGTTACACGTGGTCTGCAGTTGTGAGGCCAGTTTGACGCACTGTCAAATTCTCTAACAAGGCGTTGGAGAGGGGTTTGGTAGATAAATTAACATTACATTATCTGGCAACAATTCTGGTGGACATTCCTGCAGTCAGCATGCCAATTGCACTTCCCTCAAAGCTTCATACATTTGTGGCATTGTGTTGTGTGACAAAACTGCACATTTTAGAATGGCCTTTTATTGTCCCCAGCACAAGGTGCACCTGTGTAATGATCATGCAAGTGTGGAATATCAGCTTCTTGATATGCCACACCTGTCAGGTGGATGGATTATTTTGGCAAAGAAGAAATGTTCACTAACAGGGATGTAAACAAATTTGAGCACAACATCTGAGTGGAATAAGCTTTTTGTGCATTTGGAACATTTCTGGGATCTTTTATTTCAGCTCATGTAACATGACACCAACACTTTCCATGTTGTGTTTATATTTTTGTTCAGTTTTGATTTTTTCAAATAACTTCTCCTGCATGGTAGCTCAGCAGGTAGAGTCGGGTTTCAAAGATCATAACGCTGGCGAATGCAAATAAATATGACATTTATTTTGACACCACACTTTCTGCACATGTGTTTTATTTAGTATAAGCTTCTAGACTAAATAATGCAATAGGTTCACAGTGACAGCAAAAAAGAAGCATGACAGAAGGCGCGAACCTGTAACAGTAACTGACAATAGGCTACTAAAACCGAGAGTAACCACTGCGCCACGGAGATTTGATCATCTTTATGGAAAATAATTTTGTATGAACAAACGCTGCTTTTCATTACTTGCCAGCATATATCACTAATCTGCATTGTGTTAAAAGCTCCAAGTAGCCTAATGAATAGCTTTTCGGCACAATTTGGTGAAAATCCCAAACGCTTCTGAAGTCTCGGGTTCCCATCACTACCCACTAACACACGAACGCAGGGGTTGCAGCGATGAGGCATGATTGCAATTGGATATCATGTAATTGGGGGGAAAAATCATTGGGTAAAATGATCAAATACAGAAAGTATTTGTTCAAAAATGTAAACAAAACAAAAAGCTTCCTGTTTGGCATAATGGCGCTCGTGGTGCGTGTATATGCTGGTTTGAAGCAATAGCTACACTGGGTTGGTACTAACATCTGGAGAGTTTAAAGGACCTGTATTTAGGTCAATTGAATTGCGCTGTAATGTCCAGAGATCGATTCAAAAACACTCACCTGTTAAGTTTGATTGTCCACTGTTGATCACCCACACAATGTAGTTAAACACTTTAAATGGTTGCAAATCGCCTCAGTAATATTTATTCACTAAGGATGGGTTATATTTACTAGTTACTTGCATCTGAGGGAAGGTGTATCAGGGCGTTTATAAAGCAGTAGGARACAGCCCAGCCCACTTCCCCTTCTCCACTTGCTATTGGGCAATATCACTGCATTTGGTAATACTGCTATACTGTTCCCAGCGGTTGAATGAGAAAGGGGATGACACTGAGGCTGCTGATTGACGTGTGTCAGTAGTACAGTTGTAGTGAAGCAGCCTACATCCATTGATGCCCACTTCTCACCTCTAACTACATGTATTTATCCGGACAGTTTTGCATTTTTAGTGCAATTATTACATTCACTAATTTTGTGACGTGTTTGGCATCCAAGAGGGTTACTTTTGATGTGAGTTTATTTCAGGAACGCTTGTTAGTTTGTCAACAGTCCATGCTTCATGGTTAGGTGGTCATTACTGGGATATTAGTAGGTTACACTTTCACTGGACAGTGGCTGGATGTGTACTGGAATCTTGGCAACCCTGTCGTATTTMTACAAAGCCGTGCCAAAACTAAGTAATCTATGTTGTATCTTAAAGAGAAAGGGAGTCGGGGAGGTATTCTTCACTCCCTCTGACTGCTTGTCAACCTGCCAAGGGCAATTTTTAAGCACAAACTTTAAGCAACAGTTAACATCAGGCATGAGAAGAGGAGGAGGAAAAGGAGGAGGAGGAAGAGAAGGAATGCAGGCACGCAACCTTGGGTTTTAATTTTCCAGAGTAGCTCTGGTCCAGGTTTTTTTGTGCATGTTCCTTCACTAAGGATCACACACTTACGCCCTTGACCAGAGCTACCCAGAGAGAAGTCTGTATAAAGGGAAGCCCTTCACGTTCCCTCAGTATTTCTGGATATGGTATTAGGGATCCTCTACAAATAGTGCTTTCTGTCTCTGTGTTGCTCAATCAATACTAACCTATGTCATTGACTTCAGTTTTCTTGTGATCTATTGAATGGCACCCTATTTCCTACATACTGCATTACTTTCAGTGTTGAGGAACCTACTCTGAAAAGAGAGTTTACCAAGCTACCAATTATTTCCCACTGCAAGAAGTTAAGCTACACTAAAACTACGCTTAAGAAAAATGTAGTTTACTGAATTAAAGTTACTTTAAAAAGTAGTTCACTTCATCCAAACTACTTCATGAAAAAGTATCCTATCTAAATCTGAAATGTCATAGAATATAAAAKTGCAAGAACAGATCACGCTTGTCAACAGAATTTTGTCACTTATCTGTTTTAAACACAAAAACAATGTTTTAAGTGAGAATTAGGCAGGTCTGATGCCAAAAAAGAAAGGATATTCTTGCCTACTTCACCCATATATTATTTTAGTAAAAAAAAGCAGTGTGCAGTTCCAGTAGTTATCTACACCGCTACATGGCAAAGTAATTAACTACTGAAAACAATACCAAGATTGTAATTTATTTTTAACTACCACCAAGCTACTGCAAAATGTAGTTTATTTTATTAATTGAACTACATGTAGTTCACTTTTCCCCAACACTGATTACTTTTGACCAAGGCCCAAAGGCATCCTATTCCCTACATGGTGCACAACATTTGACCAGGGCCACATGGTACCCTATTCATTATGTGGTGCACTACTTTTGACCAGAGCCCTATGAGGTCTCGTCTCGAAAACCCAACCCTAGGGTCAGGTTTTCGAAACTATATCAAATCAAATGTATTTATATWGCCCTTCTTACATCAGCTGATATATCAAAGTGCTGTACAGAACCCCAGCCTAAAGCCCCAAACAGCAAGCAATGCAGGTGTAGAAGCACGGTGGCTAGGAAAAACTCCCTAGAAAGGCCAAAACCTAGGAAGAAACCTAGAGAGGAACCAGGCTATGAGGGGTGGCCAATCCTCTTCTGGCTGTGCCGGGTGGAGATTATAACAGAACATGGCCAAGATGTTCAAATGTTCATAAATGACCAGCAATTTGTCAAAATAATAATAATCACAGTAGTTGTCAAGGGTGCAACAAGTCAGCACCCCAGGAGTAAATGTCAGTTGGCTTTTCATAGCCAATCATTGAGAGTATCTCTACCGCTCCTGCTGTCTCTAGAGAGTTGAAAACAGCAGGTCTGGGACAGGTAGCACGTCCGGTGAACAGGTCAGGGTTCCATAGCCGCAAGCAGAACAGTTGAAACTGGAGCAGCAGCACGGCCAGGTGGACTGGGGACAGCAAGGAGTCATCATGCCAGGTAGTCCTGAGGCATGGTCCTAGGGCTCAGGTCCTCCGAGAGAGAGAGAGAGAAAGAGACAAGAAGAAAGAAAGAAAGAAAGAAAAGAAAGAAAGAAAGAAAGAAAGAAAGAAAGAAAGAAAGGTTAGCAGTAAAACCTTGAAATCAGCCCTTGCCTTAACAGGAAGCCAGTGTAGGGAGGCTAGCACTGGAGTAATATGATAAAAAATGTGGGTTCTAGCAGCTGTATTTAGCACTAACTGAAGTTTATTTAGTGCTTTATCCAGGTAGTTGGAAAGTGGAGCATTGCAGTAGTCTAACCTAGAAGTAACAAAAGCATGGATACATTTTTCTGCATCATTTTTGGACAGAAAGTTTCTGATTTTTGCGATGTTACGTAGATGGAAAAAAGCTGTCCTTGAAACATTCTTGATATGTTCGTCAAAAGAGAGATCAGGGTCCAAAAAACACTCAAACAAAATAACAAAGCGAAAACGAAAGCGAACAGTTCTGTCAGGTAACAGACAATAAACAGAAAACAACATCCCACAAAACCCAAAAGGATAATGACAACTTATATATGATCCCCAATCAGGGACAACGATAGACAGCTGCCCCTGATTGGGAATCAACCACACCAACATAGAAATAAGGAAACTAGAATGCCCACCCTAGTCACACCTTGACCTAACCAAAATAGAGAATTAACACCTCTCTACGGCCAGGGCATGACACAAATAACAATAGATCCATTACACAACTGTAGTTTCCCATTCAGGAACATTAAATTCATACTACACAGAAAACATTATTGCAATCTAGCAAATCATGTTTCACTATATTAAAGAAAAGGTTCCACCATTTTGAATGTTATATTGCTTTTGTGCATCTCTGAGTGATATTCTATCTATTCCCTGGGTCATTTCATGTGATCATGAAATGATGGGGGGGGGGGGTCTTCTCTCGAATGAGCCATTGATCATATTTTAGCGATATTCCTACCTTGAAATTTGTAATTTAACTGAGTGTCTAGCACATTTTTCCTATTTGTCTGCCTCTTTAGTCCAGGGTGCATTGCATGTTGCAGTTGCCAGAGACATTATAGAAAGGAGATAGGAATCCAATGAATGAAGGAACTTATAACGCCCCACACAGCAGACTGTTGACCAATCGCATATACGTTGTCATGCTACGTCATGCAGTTGCTAAGCTAATCGTCATGCAATCCTTTCTCAAAGTCAGTGTATATSTCGAGAAATGTGCCTATTTTCCTCGTAAGTATGTAATGTCACGATTCCACAGCTATACTATACTACAGATAGCAAGTTAATTATCTCACATCTCTAAAAAGATTTGTAATGTTGTACTTCTTGTTGACAAAATTAGTGCTAGT
This sequence comes from Salvelinus sp. IW2-2015, assembly GCF_002910315.2. Classification (NCBI taxonomy): domain Eukaryota; kingdom Metazoa; phylum Chordata; class Actinopteri; order Salmoniformes; family Salmonidae; genus Salvelinus; species Salvelinus sp. IW2-2015. The sequence goes on from NC_036869.1 coordinate 3,770,606, forward strand.
GTTTGGTTTTTGAACTAGTGCCCAATAGACTCCCATTCACTCCTTGAAAGAGAGCGCTCCTTCTCCCAAAATCGCCCAGAATGCACCGCAAGACATAGCATGGGCAAAGTTTCTCCTCAAAAGTATATCTGCTGTTGCAAATGTTAGACTCTACTCTGTGAGGCACATCGATCTGCAGGTTGAACATGGTGAAATTGTAGACTCCTAAATTGATAGYGCAGTTGACTCCAAACTTTTGAACGGTAGTGTACATATGAGATACAGTTGAGGTCAGAAGTTTACATACACTTAGGTTGGAGTCATTAAAACTCATTTTTCAGCCACTCCACAAATTTCTTGTTAAGAAACTATAGTTTTGGCAAGTCGGTTAGGACATCTACTTTGTGCATGACACAAGTAATTTTTCCAACAATTGTTTACAGACAAATTATTTCACTGTATCACAATTCCAGTGGGTCAGAAGTTTACATACACTAAGTTCACTGTGCCTTTCAACAGCTTGGAAAATGCCAGAAAATTATGTAATGGCTTTAGATGCTTCTGTTAGGCTAATTGACATAATTTGAGTCAATTGGAGGTGTACCTGTGGATGTATTTCAAGGCCTACCTTCAAATTCAGCGCCTCTTTGCTTGACATCATGGGAAAATCAAAAGAAATCAGCCAAGACCTCAGAAAAAAAATTGTAGACCGCCACAAGTCTGGTTCATCCTTGGGAGCAATTTCCAAATGCCTGAAGGTACCACGTTCATCTGTACAAACAATAGTACGGAAGTATAAACACCATGGGACCACGCAGCCGTCATACCGCTCAGGAAGGACCGCTCATTCTGTCTCCTAGAGATGAACGTACATTGGTGCGAAAAGTTCAAATCAATCCCAGAACAACACCAAAGGACCTTGTGAAGATGCTGGAGGAAACAGGTACAAAAGTATCTATATCCACAGTAAAACGAGTCCTATATCGACATAACCTGAAAGTATACTCAGCAAGGAAGAAGCCACTGCTCAAAAAGCGCCATAAAAAAGCCAGGCTACGGTTTGCAACTGCACATGGGGACAAAGATCGTACTTTTTGGAGAAATATCCTCTGTTCTGATGAAACAAAAATGGAACTGTTTGGCCATAATGACCATTGTTATGTTTGGATGAAAAAGGATTAGGCTTGCAAGCCGAAGAACACCATCCCAACCGTGAAGCACGGGGGTGGCAGCATCATGTTGTGGGGGTGCTTTGCTACAGGAGGGACTGGTGCACTTAGAAAATAGATGGCATCATGAGGGAGGAAGATTATGTGGATATATTGAAGCAACATCTCAAGACATCAGTCAGGAAGTTAAAGCTTGGTCGCAAATGGGTCTTCCAAATGGACAATGACCCCAAGCATATTTCCAAAGTTATGGCAAAATGGCTTAAGGACAACAAAGTCAAGGTATTGGAGTGGCCATCACAAAGCCCTGACCTCAATCCTATTATWRATGTGTGGGCAGACCTGAAAAAGCRTGTGTGAGCAAGGAGGCCTACAAAACTGACTCAGTTACCTCAGCTCTGTCAGGAGGAATAGGCCAAAATTCACCCAACTTATTGTGGGAAGGTTGTGGAAGAATACCCGAAACRTTTGACCCAAGTTCAACAATTTAAAGGCAATGCTTCCAAATACTAATTGAGTGCATGTAAACTTCTGACCCACTAGGAATGTGATGAAAAAAATAAAAGCTGAAATAAATCATTCTCTATACTATTATTCTGACATTTCACATTCTTAAAATAAAGTGGTGATCCTAACTGACCTAAAACAGGGAATTTTTATTATGATTAAATGTCAGGAATTGTAAAAAAAAAAAATATTAAAAAAAGAGTTTAAATGTATTTGGCTAAGGTGTATGTAAACTTCCGGCTTCAACTGTAAGTAAAGCAAGATATGTAAACATTATTAAAGTGGCATTACTGAAGTGACTAGTGTTCCATTTATTGAAGTGGCCAATGATTTCAAGTCTGTATGTAGGCAGCAGCCTCTCTGTGCTAGTGGTGGCTGTATAACAGTCTGATGGCCTTGAGATAGAAGCTGTTTTTCAGTCTCTCTGTCCCCGCTTTGATCTACCTGTACTGACCTTGTTACTTGTAACTTCAGTCTTGAATGATGATAATTCTCAGTAGATTTGATGTTTGATATAGTGCAGGACGTGAGTAGTTAATAGGAGTTGTAGGACTGTGTATTTGGGTCAAAGAGTGTCTCTACACTTGATAAGAATAGTGGACTTCTACCTGGCTGATTACGGTGTTTGTGAGAGAAGTCAGAAAGGCCTCTCCCAGCAACCATGTGTGTGTGTTCATGCATATGCAGATGAAAGAAGACCAGGGTTCCTCAAACACTATCTGTTGTCTGACATTTAAGTGCGCTATGTATGTGAAGAAGAGTCTGGGGCATTGGGACTCAGGTTATGAGGGGTGAAGGACTTACTGATTGGAAATGTATTTGTTTCATAATCATCATCAATATTTTTCCACATTCTATTTTCCCCCTCGCAAACGTTTCTAATTTACATTTGTCAAGAGCGACTTACAGGAGMAATTAGGGTTAAGTGCCTTGCTCAAGGGCAAATCATCAGATTTTTCACCTAGTCAGCTTTGGGATTCGAATCAGCTGCCTTTCAGTTACTAGTAAAATGCTCTTAACCGCTAGGCTACCTGCCGCGCTACCATTTGAGGGTCATAGAGTTTAGGGTCCTGTTTGATTTGTGAGCACGCTGGGTTCATGCATTGCTCTACTGCCCTGATCTTCACTATAAATACAATTCAAGTCCTGTTTGTCCCACCTCACTTGACCTCTCTTTGTGGTGTGATCAAATCTATTGGATATGTAAGAGTGAACCTTTCTCCCCTCACCCCAAGTTCCTGGAAGATAGGGAAACAAGTTAGAGTAGAGAGAACATGGGAAATTAAGCTAGCCCACTAGCTCATGGCTAGTACTCTTCAGACCGGCTAGTAGAAAACATGTCCAACTAGCTACCCGGCTAGTAAAATGTTGTCTTTTCATATATCGCATGGCACAGATTTTGGACACGGGCTAGTAAAAATTGCAGTCTACTAGCCAGTGGCCAAAATCCTTACATCTCTGCATGTAAGTCTTTAGTCTGTAGCACTGTTCAGAGGAAGGATGGATATTCAGTAATAATATGCCATTTAGCAGACACTTTTTTACAATGCCACTTACAGTATAGTGTGTGCATAAGTCTGTGGTGTTGTCATCACGATATCCATTTTGACTGGATCGAATCAGCATTCAGAGGTAGAATGATGCAACTGGTGTGTAACAATGATGACGGCTTGTGACTCAGATACATGTCACATGTCAGTTAGGCAAGTATGGATTGCATCGTAATTGCTGGCCAGGCCAATGATCTAGTGAGGCTCTTTCCATTGATGGTACTTAGCATTCCCACATTAAAAAATACTATAGTGTATGACAATAGTATAAATACGGTAGTAAAAAGAGTAGTATTTACTATATTAAATACTGTAGTGTTTTGCGGACACTACAGTAATTGCAGTTGAGATGAAAAATTAGATCAACTATGTTCGCGTCCTACTTGGTAACCTATTCAAATCGAATCAAAATTGGTGACTATTTAACAGTCTCATGTCCTGGACTTAAAAGCTGTGATTCAGTCTCTCGGTCCCAGCTATGATGCATCTGTACTGTCTCCGCCTTCCAGATGGTAGCGGAGTGAACAGGCTGTGGCTCGGGTGGCTGAGGTCCTTGATAATCTTCTTGGCCTTCCTGTGACACCGGGTGCTGTAGATGTCCTGGAGGGCAGACAGTGTGGACCCGGTGATGTGTTGGGTTGACCACACCACCCTCTGGAGAGCCCTGCGGTTTTAGACTGTGCAGTTGCCRTACCAGGCGGTGATACAGCCCAACAGGATGCTCTCAATGGTGCATCTGTAGAAGTTTGTGAGGGTCTTAGGGGCCAAGCCAAATTTCTTCAGCCTCCTGAGGTTGAATAGGCACTGTTGCACCATCTTCAACACACCGTCTGTGTGGATGTACCATTTCAGGTTGTCAGTGATTTGCAAGCCAAGGAACTTGAATCTTTTCACCCTTTCCACTGCGGCCCTTTCGATGTGGCTGGGGGCATGCTCACTCTGCTGTCTCCTGAAATCCATGATCAGCTCCTTCGTTTTGTAGCGCACTACTATGTAGGGTACAGTGGTGCACTATGTAGAGAATAGGGTGCCATTTGGGATGCATACAGATGTAGGCCACATCTAACTAGTGTTGTAAATGTTGTACCAGGCAAACCATTTCTGTATGGACCTGGCTTTGTCCACGGGGGAATTGTCATGCTGAAACAGGAATGGGCCTTCCCCAAACTGTTGTCACAAAGTTGGAAGCACAGAATCATCTAAAATGTAATTGTATGCTGTAGCGTTAAGATTTCCCTTCACTGAAACTAAGGGGCCTAGCCCAAACCATGAAAAACAGACCATTATTTCTCCTCCACCAAACTGTACAGATGGCACTATGCATTYGGGCAGGTATCGTTCTCCTGGCATCCCGCCAAACCCATATTCATCCGTCAGACTGCTCCAGTGGCGGCGAGCTTTACACCACTCCAGCTGATGCTTGGCATTGCGCATGGTGATCTTAGGTTTATGTGCAGCTGCTCGGCCATGGAAACCCATTTCATGAAGCTCCTGACGAACAGTTCTTGTGCTGACGTTGCTTCCAGAGGCAGTTTGGAACTGCGTGTAGTGAGTGTTTCAACTGAGGACAGATGATTTTTATGGGCTATGTGCTTCAGAACTCGGCAGTGCCGCTCTGTGAGATTCTGTAGCCTACCACTTCGCGGCTGAGCCATGTTCCTAGACGTTTCCACTTCACAATAACAATACTTACAGTTGACCAGGGCAGCTCTAGCAGGGCAGAAATTTGATGAACTGACTTGTTGGAAAGGTGGCATCTTATGACGGTGCCATGTTGAAAGTCACTGAGCTCTTCAGTAAGGCCATTCTACTGCCAATGCTTATCTATGGAGATTGCATGGCTGTGTGCTGTTTTATACCCCTGTCATCAACGGGTGTGGCTGAAATAGCCAAATCCACTCATTTGAAGGGGTGTCCACATATTTTTTGCATATATAGTGTACTTCTGCCAGGTAAACCTACTTTGCAGTTAACATTTAATTGAGAAGGTTTTGGTGAAAGCATTTCTGTCAACCCACAAGATGATTATGACATCAACTGGCTACAGATGTATTAGACAAATGCAAGCACCACACAGACAGACAGGGGCAATATTGCTGGAAATTAATTGGCAGATATTGTGTTAGGTTTGTTTTTTATAGCCAATAGTGGCTAACCAGGGGTGGGATAATGTAAAAGTTGCGTTAATTAGATAGTAGCTGTGAGTTTGAGGTGTCTGATTCTACTCATAGGTGGGTTACTGGTAGCTCGCCATAGCTCGAGATCAACCTGTTGGAGACCCCTGATCTATTGGTTTTCACTACAGCCCTTAAATCCTTGAAAATAACTTCCCCCTCAAAATAGGTAAACAATTAAGTTTTTGTTATCTTTTATATGCTCCATGTTATTCATTAAATATGCATACAAACTGCCCTAACTTGCTTGTGACCGAGGTTAATGATTATAGTTTGAGGTTTAGTCGGTGGACACTTGAGTATTTGACCTGGATATCAGAAGAGACCTGTTAATGATTTCATTAGCCTATCCTAACCTTACAGTCATGAGATGCTTTGAAGTGTTTTTCTACTCCCCTTTGTGTGCAGGTGCGCGCATACACACACACACACACACACACACACAAGGGTACATTTATCGTTGTGTTGTAAACTAAAGGTTGTTGTATTTTCTATCATCATTCATTAAGCATTATGAGTAGGGTTATTAAAAGTCATGAATGTAAATGTAAATGTGGTGAATATTGATAGAAGCCATCTAGCAATGGCTTTTTATCTCAAAATGTGACTTTTTAATAGACGTACAGACACAACATGTTATCTAGTTAATGTTGTTGAAAGCAATTTGTGTCAAAGCCTAAACAAAAAGACAATTCAAATAAGCAGAATTGCAATTCTGCTCTCTTCATCTTTCAGCACTGGATATTAGTCTCTATGCAGTATTGGGTATTGACAAGTGTGAGCATCACATACTCCTACATTTGGTTCATTAAAACCAAATGTAGGCCTTTTATAAGTTTCCTTTTTTTGGCGAGTGCAAATGGCAGTGGGATAAGCTAGAATTTATCTTTGAACAGTGACGGGATATCCGTTTATCTCTGGACGGCAACTGTGTCGTCTTATCAAAGTGATGTGAATCACAAGGCGTTGTCCTGACATGAAAGATGTGCGCAGTGTGACTGCCGCGTGTTTACTGTAGTACTATTGGGTGGGGAGCAAAGTGTGTGTTTGGTGTTTATTATCCTCCTGCTTCTGCAAGCATGTGGCACCACTCGAGGCAATCGGAATAGTACTTGCACTAAGGGGTTGGTTACCATGTGTAATGTGTTGAATCTAATTTAATTTCTATATTCATAACAAGTGGATGTAATGCAACCATTGAGAACATGCCTTTAGCAGCTAATTTATCAATGTATCATACTCTGCAGACATCTTTCATAGGAACAGAAAGTTGACAACTATCACCGCTATAGTGCAATTAATGTATTGTTTAGTGTTGTGTCGTGGCTTTGCTGGCATGCATCCCACTTTGATACGGTAGACTAGACTAGATACGGTAGACTGGTTTGCTAACCACCTCTCTCAAAGAGTGCAGTGTATAAAGTCAGAACATCTGCTGTCTCAGCCACTGCCTGTCACCAAGGGAGTACCCCTCTTCTCAATTTACATCAACAACAAAGCTCAAGCAGTAGGAAGCTCTCTCATCCATTTATATGCAGATTATACAGTCTTATACTCAGCTGGCCCCTCCCCGGATTTTGTGTTAAACGCTCTACAATAAAGCTTTCTTGGTGTCCCACAAGCTTTCTCTACCCTTAACCTTGTTCTGAACACCTCCAAAACAAAGGTCATGTGAATTGTTAAGAATAATGCCCCTCTCCCCAATGGTGTGATTACTAACTCTGAGGGTTTAGAGCTTGAGGTAGTACCTCATACAAGTACTTGGGAGTATGGCTAGACGGTACACTGTCCTTCTCTCAGCACATATCAAAGCTGCAGGCTAAGATTAAATCTAGACTTGGTTTCCTCTATCGTAATCGCTCCTCTTTCAGCCCAGCAGCCAAACTAACCCTGATTCAGAAGACCATCCYAACCATGCTAGATTACAGAGACAAAATTTGTAGATTGGCAGGTAAGGGTGCTCTTGAGCGGCTAGATGTTCTTTACCATTCGGCCATCAGATTTGCCACCAATGCTCCTTACAGAACACACTACTGCACTCACTACTACTCTGTAAACTGGTCATCTCTGTAAACCCGTCACAAGACCCACTTGTTGATGCTTATTTATAAAGCCCTCACTCCCCCCTATCTTAGATATCTACTACAGCCCTCATCCTCCAAATACAACACCCGTTCTGGCAGTCACATTCTGTTAAAGGTCCACACACATTCCTGGGTTGCTGCTCTTTTCAGTTCGCTGCAGCTAGTGACTGGAACGAGCTACAAAAACACTCAAACTGGACCGTTTTATCTCCATCTCTTCATTCAAAGACTCAGTCATGGACACTCTTACTGACAGTTGTGGCTGCTTCGCGTGATGTATTGTTGTCTCTATCTTCTTGCCCTTTGTGCTGTTGTCTGTGCCCAATAATGTTTGTACCATGTTTTGTGCTGCTACCATGTTGTGCTGCTGCCATGTTGTGTTGCTACCATGTTGTGTTTTCATGTGTTGCTGCCATGCTATGTTGTTGTCTTAGGTCTCTCTTTATGTAGTGTTGTGGTGTCTCTCTTGTCGTGATGTGTGTTTTGTCCTATATTTGTATTTTATGTTTTATTTTTAATCCCAGCCCCCGTCCCTGCAGGAGGCCTTTTGCCTTTTGGTAGGCCGTCATTGTAAATAAGAATTTGTTCTTAACTGACTTGCCTAGTTAAATAAAAGTTAAATAAATWAAATAAACTAAACTGCACAGTATATATTGCAGGGAAACAGATTAATGGCTGAGCCAGTTTACATATCCAATCATCATAGCTTCCATTTACTGTGATTGTTCAATTCCAGGGAATCTGTTGGAATAACCATGTCTATTTTCTAATCCAATTAATCTGGAATGGATGTTTGTTTTGCTAAAATGCACTTCTGATACGACATGTTTACCTTATAAACATCGTATTGGTATGATCATCCTGTTTGCATGGGAAGTAAATATTTGGAACAAAAAGCTGAGAGAGAGAGAGAGAGAGAGAGAGAGAGAGAGAGACCCCATCTGGCAGGAAACACTTAAACAAATCTCATGAATACGCTACAATGTCCCGTATCACATTAGCAAGACCACATAGTGCAAGATACAGGAAATAGGGTGCCATTTGGGACGTAGCCCACAACAAGGTTGTCTCTGTTGTGTGTAATCTCTGTTGATCACTCGGAGGGAGGGAGGGGGGGGAGGGAGGGAGGGAGGGAGGTCACAATCTAGGTCAGCCATCAGTAATCCATAGAATAGAAGTATGCTGTGGACACAGAGTGCTGACTGACAGCACCATCATCCTCTCTTTCTTCCTCTCCGGACTGCAGACCCGTGACTAGCTCCCTCCACAGTCACACATTCACACGAGGCAGCTAAGACTATCAATAGTCAAATGTCATACCTACAGATCTCTGTTCATAATACTGATATGTAGGTAGTCTCTTATACCAGGCTGGAATGCAACGCTAATATGTGATGTAACAATATAAACTTCAACAAAGATGGTGATAGGTGTCATAACATCTCATTCAGTGTTCCATCATTTGTGTTAGTCGGTTCAATTCCCCCCCAAATGTACGCACACACGACTAAGTCGCTTTAGATTAAAGCATCTGTTAAATGGCATCTATAGTTTGAAAGTCATTGGCTGAATTTTGTTCTGATTCTGAAATTAAAAACAGCTGACATTCTTATCGAACAAGATATCCTACATGTAGTGTAAGGCAGGATCACCTTGTGCTGCTCTTTCATGAGATGTATCAATCAACCAATCAAACTTTATTTATACAGCACATTTCTTACAGAAAATGCAATTCAAAGTGCTTAACAAATATTAAAAGGTAAGAAGGACAAAAACACAATAGGTGTATTAAAGGCTTTATGGATATAAAACCAACTGAGGCCCTCCTGTGGACTATGAGGTGAACAGCCAATGTGCCAGTTAGCACAGATGCTGTTGTACTATACACATGTCTGACTCTGATAGACCTTTGTCCCAAATGGCACCCTRTTYCCTATATAGTGCACTACTGTTGATCAGGGCCCATAGGGCTCTAGTCAAAAGTAGTGCACAATGTAGGGAATAGGGTGCCATTTGGCATGCCGCCAAAGTCTCAAATAAAGTTATTAAGATCCACAACATCCTGGATTGTAACTTTACAGCAGGATGTAGACTTTATGATACATCTCACCTGTGGCCTGTGGGTTTGTGGGTGAGTAAACCTACTGTCTTCTGAACAGTGGGTGTGTCAGAACAACAAACAGTGTAGGCCTACATGCCATATTGGCACTCACTAGTGGAGATGGGGACATATATTTAGAGTGGTTTCCGTCATACCTTTCAGTTCTTGAACTTTGCATCTTTTTGCATTGACCCGGCAGAGTTCAGTGCTATTCAGGAAGGAGTTGCAGGTCAAGTCGGCCACCTTGCTGAGTTGAATGGGCCACAGAAGTARCCTAACAGACTGCAAGCACAAAGGCACACACACACACTCACACAATGCCCTTCTGCACCTCTACAAATGAGTCTGCCCTATAGTCCATGTTTCAGTCAGGTGCAGTGCGGCAAGGTGCCGACCACATAGCATACACCCTGCACAGACAACTCTAGATAGAATCGCAAACACGGATTTCACTCACTCCATATTTGCTAACCTTGATGGTGGTCAGGTGCTCAGTCAACTTTGAATTACATAACCCTTCAACAGTGTTGATAACTGGAGCCAACAGAGAATACTGATAAAGTAGAATGGTCAGAATTGAGGTTGCCCAAATATTCCAGCAAGTTGCTGTCTATGGTTCCAAATTCATACAGTGTATACCTACATAGTTTATTGAAAATAATGCAATTAATATTATTCACTGCAGCATAGCTAGTAGTGCTCATTTACAATGTGTTTTTTTAATGGTATATTTACCAAAGGAGTTGCTTTGTGACTGAACTGCCGTTTGAAATATATAGCCTTCTCTGCCAGGGCTTTGCTAAAGGTTGTGGAGAAGTGTTCAAGTAGGTGTACTACTCTCATCTAGTGGTTAWTCATATTACATGCAGTTACAGTGTAGGCCATAAACCAGGCATATTGCAYATGTCAAGACCGAATATGCCTACTGAAAGGGTATTATAAACAATAAAAAAAATGGGGAATTGATTTTGGCAAACCAACTAGAACTACATTGTATTAGGCATTTGGTTGAATCAAGCTTTAAAGCTGTAATCCTTGATGGTAAAACTTTCAGGTACATTTGCGGTATTACAACAACAAAGAAGTTACTGCAAAACAACAAACACTTGTCTATTTCCATCGGGCATCATTGCACACGCCATAAAACAGCAGAACTATACTCCAATTGTTTTTTAYCATGCTGGGTGACGCTCCTCACCTCTGCTTCATCAACAAAACAGATTCCATCTATGGGTTGATAGAATTGTGTAAGTATTTATTAAAAAACTAAGATTTTTAGTTTGTAATGTAACGGTCATACCCACATTCRATTACTTTCTAAATGTGATCCGTTACAGTTACCTGCAAAAAAAATTAMATCAGTAACATAACTTTTGGATGACCCAAACTCAGTAACGTAATCTGATTGATTACCTTCAGTTACTTTTGGATTACTTTTCCCTTAAAGAGGCATTAGAAGAAAAAGGATCCATCAAATGCATTTGGTATGTCATCATAGTGGTCTCTGATTTATGATTGGACTCACTCAGGTGGAACAAACTTAAACTTGCGACTTTTTCCGATGCTGAATTGAATGTCGTTGAGAAAACAGAAAGATGTCAATTTTTTTTTTTCCACAAACATTCATCTAGTTTTTCACAAGTAATGGAGGGGGGGATCCCTAATAATGACAAATAATAAATTTGAGTTAAATTAGACAACCGCATGCGTCATGGCGCATCGATATGTCTATTGCTACTGTTGACAATAGACGAGGAAACCAGGTTCCTTACTTTTTTGTGTGTGTAATATTTGCAACATTTTAATTTAATATCATTTTCTCACTATCCACGTTATGGCGACACAAATACCAGGGGCTTTATGCGTAAAAGTGCATATTTTGCATAACACACTCTAAAAATTAGGGGTTCAACAAGGGTTCTAAGATCCTCAAAGTTCATCGAAGAACCTTAATGTTTTTCGAAAGAACCCCATAGCAGGTGGGGTTCATCGATGAATCTAGAATAAAAAGAAACGCACACCTATTTAGGCGAGGTGCTGGCTAGCGGAGTAGAAAACATAAAAATAAAGGAGAGCCGAACACTCTAGGAACTCAGATGCAAAAATGTAATTACCAACGTTTCGACAGCCAAGCTGTCTTCATCAGGGTATAATCACAAACACTGCGGGATGACTCGTTTATATAGTGTCAAAAGACACACGGGTGTCTGTAATCATGGCCAAGAGTGGCCTWATATCATTGGTTAATTCTCAATATTGAAATGGCATACAAAGAGCAGCATACAAAAAACAAATGGATAGCATACAATCATAGATTCATTTTAGACTACACAAGCTTACAAACAATTACAATGGCAAAGTCACAATAATCACAAGAATGGCTTCAGATCAAAGTCTACGTTGAGACCGAAGGGAGCAAGGGTCTTTAAATTAAAGATCCAGGCAGCCTCTCGTTTTAACAATAAATGATCAAGGTCACCCCCTCTCATAGGGAGGGAGACATGTTCGATGCCAATATAACGCAGAGACGAAATCGACTGGCCTGCCTCCAAAAAGTGGGCCGCAACTGGGTAAGTCAAGTTTTTGCACCTAATGGTGCTACGATGCTCTGAGATACGTACTTTAATTCGCGGTTTGTTTTACCCACATAATTTTTACCACAAGGACAAGTTATAAGATAAATAACTGCCTTAGTGGAGCACGTAATAACACCTTTGATTGGGATCGACTTCCCTGTTTGTGGGTGTTTGAAGGATCTGCATTTATAAGTGCCATTGCATTGAGCACAGCCATTACACTTATAATTTCCATCCAGTAGGGGCGCAAATAGACGTTGTTCAGGAATATCTTGGGGTGGTAAATCAGAGTGTACCAATTGGTCTCTGAGATTTCTGCCCCGCGAAAATACGACCAAGGGGAGGTCCGAAAACACATTACCGAGACTATCATCGGATTTTAGAATGTGCCAATGTTTGTGAACTATTCCCTTAATTTGTTCAGAGCGCTTTGAATAGCGGGTAGTTAGAATGCAAGAATGCGTCTTTTTGCGAGACTGCGCTTGAAAAAGGTCATGTCTCGTTTTGTTTTGAATTTTCTCAATGGCAATATTAATCTGATCATATTTGTACCCCCTCTCCTTGAACTTTCTTTCCGTCTCAGCCATATTTCTGTCGAAATCGGATTGTTTTTTGCAAATTCTTTTGATTCGACAGAATTTGCTGTAGGGCAAACTATTTTTCAAGGGAAGTGGCACTGTCAGCCCTCAACAAACTGTTACGATCAGTGGGTTTCCTGTAAAGATCAGTGTATAGAACATTATTTTCACACAAGATCAGAAGATCATGAAAACTGATTTGACGTGTATCAGATTGCATAGTAAATCTCAAATGTTCAGAACAGGAGTTAAGAAAAGCATGGAACGCCTGGAGCTGTTTTGCATCACCCCTCCATAGAACAAAAATATCATCAATATACCGTTTCCAAATAATGATGTTATGCAAGAAAACAATTTTGAGAGGATTGAAAATAGACTGTTTCTCCATGTAACCCAAATACAAATTAGCATAGTTAGGAGCCATGGGGGATCCCATAGCAGTACCCTTCGTCTGAATAAAGAAATCATTTAGAAACATGAAATAGTTGTGTGTGAGTACTATTTCAGCCAATGTTATAATGCATGCACTGGAAGGTAGTTTATTAGGGTCACGTTGAGGAAGAAAATGTTCCATAGCTTCAATACTGCCCTCGTGTGGAATATTTGTGTATAACGACTCAACATCAAAAGTAACTAACAAAGTATTCTCAGGGAGAGGCTCAAGAGATTCTATGATAGAGATCATACTGATGGTGTCCTTTACAACGGAGGGGAGCTGTTGTGCGAGTGGTCTAATAAAAAAAGTCAACAAAAGTAGATAGAGGGGCTGTTACTGCATCAATGCCCGCTACAATAGGGCACCCTGGAAGTTTTGTAACATTCTTATGTAATTTCGGCAAAGTATAGAAAGTGGCAATTTTAGGGTGTTGAATAGCTGAACCGTTACTTTTATAATTCATCCTAATAAAGTTTGTTTTAAATAAAATAATGTCGGGAAAGAACAATAGTTGAATTTATAGTTAGTTATTTTTTTAATCAACAACCCATTTAGGCTGGGTGGATGTCTTGCTTTGATCACACCCTCCTTCCTTCCTTCCTCCTGGTCTGCCTCTCCCACCCATCCATGTGTTTATATGGACAGAAAAGAGCAGCTCCGAGCTGTCCAATCAGGCTCAGTGTCTAGTGTCTCCATCATTCCACGTCCACAGTTCATCTGAGAAGGTCCTGATATCAGTGCTCTGTGTGTGACTTGGTGTGAGAAGAACTCTACAACGAACAAGATGCAGAACGTAACAGAGAACACCATGGGAACTCTCCTACCTCACAAGTGTCCATCCACGTATATTGCCTGAAGAGTGTTCAGCGAAGGTGTTAGTGGCRGTTCTAGCTTGTATGTCTYCCTTCAGCACCTTCATGTTTTATTTACACATTTGGAACAACACAAATAAATAATCATAACATTTAAAACTATATAACTATAAATATATATATACAAAATAAGACTCATAAATATCAAAAATAAGTATCAAAGACAAAAGAAACAAATTGTAGTATATAAATACAAATAAAAAAGAGATTCGAAATATTACACTACCCTATTGCTAACAAAAAACATAATAGAATAACACGTTTAACATTTTATATATATAATATGTTTTCAATAAAGTGTATTTGGAAAAAAAAATGTTGCCATATCTATTGATTTTAATTGATATATAAGAAATGGTTAAAAGGCATAGGCTACTTGATGCGTGCAGTATATCAGGGGTGTCAAACCCATTCCATGGAGGCCTAGTGTCTGCAGGTTTTTGATTTTTCCTTTCAATGAAGCCCTAGACAACCAGGTGTTGGAAGTACCTTACTAATTAGTGACCTTAATTCATCAATCAAGTACAAGGGTGAAGCGAAACCCCCAGGGTCTCTGTGGAATGAGTTTGAAACCTGTGCAGTATATGTTCCAAATAAATGTCACTTGAAACAGCTTAAGAAAATGCGGCTACTTTGTTGTTATTCTGGCTGCACTTTTTGACTGTAAGTTAGCCGTAGTTGGTTAGCTAGCAAGTAAGGAATAAGAACGTCGGCAGCAAGTATGGCAATGGTACATTTAGAACAAACGACTGTCGCATCCATAGATACAGAAACTGAACGACTGCGTCACGTCTCTAGCAACCGAACCCATAGAACGAACAACCAGCCGGCTTGGTTAGCAACCCTAGATTTGTGTCGGGACATATCTTGTGGAAGGATGAAATAGTGTGAATAAATTCATCAAAATAACGTTTTTAACGAAAATATGTCAATAATTATTGAATATGTTGGTAACCTGTGGTATAAAAGTGATAATGCCCACGAAGCCGATGGTTGAGGGTATATTGGCATGGTTTGACAAATATTGGCCAAAATATCCTCCAAACACTGGCTTCGAGGGCATAATGAAGCAATAAGGCAAATACATAATACGGCTAAGCGCTGTATAACGCAGGACGCAAACGTGGAGTGCCTGGATACAGCCCTTAGCCGTGGGATATTGGCCATACTGTATACCACAAACCTCTTAGGTGCCTTATTGCTAGTATAAACTGGTTATTAACGCAATTAGAGCAGTAAAAATACATGTTTGTCATACGCATGGTATAGGTCTGATGTACCACGGCTGTCAGCCAATCAGCATTCAGTGCTTGAAACACCCAGTTTATAATAATTTAAATAGGTCTATGCAACTTCAAATACAAGTTAATAATGTGTAACAACATTCATTAATGAACATAGTTAATTAGATTTTGTATAGAAAGTGTGTATAGACTAAATATTGTCTATTTAGCCATGGACATCTCTTGAAATTGGGCGGCGCAGCGTAGCATAGTGGTTAGAGCGTTGGAATAGTACCAATCGAATCCCGAGCTGACAAGGTTCATAATCTGTCGTTCTGCCCCTGAACAACCCATTGTTCCTAGGCCTTCATTTAAAATAAGAATTTGTTCTGAACTTACTTGCCTAGTTCGCCTAAGCCGTCCCTCTAGAAAATGTGTGGGTTAAATTAGTGTTCCGCATTGCCACTGCAGGGCGCCTTTTAACCAGTTATCACATCAATTAAAATAATTAGATTACATAATTTCTTTCCAAGTAGACTTTATTGAAAACATATACAAAAGTTAAAAGTCCACAATGACAATAAATGAAAAAAAGTTTGTTACAACTCAAAAATGTAAATCAAATATGAGGTCGAACTGATGTCTGTGCCCAGCAGGCGCCAGTTATCACATCAATTAAAATAATTCGATTACATAATTATATTACCAAGGATTCCTTATTGAAAACATATACAAAGTTAAAAGTCCACAATGACAAAAAAAAAATAAAAAGTTTGTTACAATCCAAAATAGTGAGCATCAAAAGCTTAATCAGTGTTCCGCATTGCCACTGTCTAATAACGGATGTAAAAAAAGAACGATAGCAAAAATTAGTTATGAAAAAATTATTTCATATTTACATTTAGGGGGCCACAATTGTTGACACAGGGGCACCCCCCGAACCGCTAGTGCGATTGCATTTCGTAATTTTTAACCTAGTTTTAAACTTTTAACCTAGTTTTAACCAAGTTTGTTACAATCCAAAATAGTGAGCATCACAAGCGTATGTGGGCAAAGGTACTTCAAATAACAGTTAAGTGGTGGGTCGGCAAAACGAGGAGCAACGCTGGGTCTGGAGTGGATCAGATAGGAGGGCTCGGCACACATGCACATCTTCTTGATATGCCTTACATCACCATCACCAATGAGTCCGTGGACTGTGGTTGCCACTGTCGTGTAGCTGGGCGCGCTGGACACAACCGCAAATGCAGTGGGTCTTGGGCTCAGACGAGAAGGACTGTCTCTGTTCAAGATGGATTCGATGGAGAAAGGGACTACTGAACTTCACCTCCTTCTCTTCTGGATATGAAGCCTAGTGTGGGGTTGTGTTGTTGAGGTGGCAAAGCGCTCTGATATCTGTTCTGCCTCCATTCGCACTTTGGTGGACAACTCCGGGAACAAGTCCAGTATGCCCTTGAAGTGGCGTCTTGCCATCTTCGCTGTAATTGGACTCTCGTCGACTTTCCAAGAAATTCTTCTTTGAGTGTGGCAAATATGGACTAACTGGAACCTGAAATAGATAAACAAGATAAACAATATGTCTATTAATGTTCAGGGTGGTTGAATCAAGCATACAATAAGTACTGTCTGATAAGGTTGAGATTACTTGTTGTGGACATACCTTGACAAAACAATCGTTGGATGATAAGCAGACCCTGATGTTGTTCTCGATGCCTTTTCTGTCTCCTGAGAGGAAAGCTCCAACTTGTCCATCAACTGCAAATGATAACACTCCATATTAGCACTCGTCATTAATTAAGCACCAGTAATTCCTTTTCAGATCAACATTGAAATGACACCCTGGGTGATAAAATATATTGGTTTTACCTGACTAAATGTGAGCATTCTCTGTCTAGGCAGAGGTCTCTCTTCTTGCCATAACGTTGGTTCTTCCTTCGCTGAAAACGTTGGAACGGAGCCTGTGGAGGTAGGAGAGTTCCCATGATGTCTCTGTCGTGTTCTGCATATTTTTCGTTGTAGAGTTCTTCTCACACCAAGTCACACACAGAGCACTGATATCACTACCTTCTCAGATGAACTTTAACCTGGAATGATGCCGTTCCAGACCTCTGGATATATGTCCGCTAGAACAATAGGACAAACGGAAGGTGCGCATTCTACATTAACTAGGCCTATAGGACCTTTTCATACTGAGAGAAGGTGTTAAACGGCGGGGCGGGGCGCTGAGGGGACATGTAGAGTTTGTCCTTCTCTTTAGGATTTTTTATTTTTGGATTACCATGGTTCGACTATAATTTTCGTTATTATGAAATAATCCGTTATATGACAAACGTGCGGCCTGTTACTCAAAATGCTGATATTGTCCAGTACTAGGTCATGCGTTGTGTATGCTTTATTTGTTCCCCATTATAAGTCGGTAGAGTCCCACGTTGCCCTGGCATGATTTAAGACTTTTAACCCCTTGTGAACATTGTGTGGTTACAGACTTCTGGTTTGTACCATTGGATTCGTCTAGTGTGTCTGGGTCAACCATTATCTATCTGATTAACTGAGCAGAGCGGTGATGGTGAGACACTGAGTCTTTTTTTGTTGTGACAAAAACGTATGTAGAGTCAGAATTAAAAGCTATTAAAAGTTATCTATGTAAAGTTGACACTCTCACGAACATTCATGCAGCATGCTTTGATCAATTAGGCTCACAAACTACAGAAGAGTAACGGCGGGTGAGGTGAAATGAGTGAGGAGTCAAATGCAGAGAGCGAAATGAACGGGAAAAACGCTTTAAGTCCTTCAAAAACGTAACAGGTCCAAACATGGTGAATGCCCAAAACACTGGCGCTAAACAAAACCCAAACCTCGTTAAAAACACTGGACAGCGA
This sequence comes from Salvelinus sp. IW2-2015, assembly GCF_002910315.2. Lineage (NCBI taxonomy): Eukaryota > Metazoa > Chordata > Actinopteri > Salmoniformes > Salmonidae > Salvelinus > Salvelinus sp. IW2-2015. The sequence goes on from NC_036869.1 coordinate 3,788,734, forward strand.
AAAACCCAAAACAAGACACGATACGATACATCACCAAACGTAACAACCAATAAGCCCGCAACAAACACTACGGCAAAACGAACCTAAATAGCACCCATCCCAAAACGCCAACAAGGAACAGGTGAAAACAATTAGACCGAAATAAACGAAAAGGAAAAAGGATCGGGTGGCAGCTAGTAGACCGGTGACGACGACCGCCGAGCGCCACCCGAACAGGAAGGGGAGCCACCTTCGTGGTATTCGTGACAAGAAGAGTAATTTGTAGGTAAGGGGTTCTTCAATAGAAGATCATAGAAAATCCTAGAACATAGTGTCTATAAATTGAATAAAGCTCAAAAAGTTGCTGTCACAAACCCTTAACTCCCACAAACAAAACTCCACACAGTTGTCACTGACTATAGTCATCTCCGTCTGAGCAAACCATTTCTTTACTTACAGCATTCGGGAAAAAATCATTTGTATCAGATTTTTGCTTTGGCTGACCTTTTTTTTTTAAATGTATTGACATTTGTCAATGAAAATCATGAATGCAATTATTTTGTTTGTGCAGTTTAGCTAACTGGTGGTGAAGGCGTATAGTATTTCCTTTGATAACAAATTCTTTGAAAGTGGCCCATGTAGCATACCTTAATAAATCTTCACTAAGACTTTCATCTTCTTGACATAACTGTACTCTACCAGCCCTGGCTATGGTCTACTGTGTATTGATTCTGTAACATTACTGTGTGATTTTATTGCACTTTTAAAATACATAATCAAGCAATTTATTGGTCATTCACAGTCAGAAAACAATCTAAATAAATCAAATCTAAAAAACCATTCTTTAGAGTAATTGTGACACTCCAAAATCCACAGTCACAGCACTCACCACCATGTCCCCCACCAACATTTTAGTTTTCTAACCTTGAAGACAGAGGGGGTTGATGTGATGGGGAGAGAGAGACTACTATTAGCCAGACATTGAACACTTAGCCTTTAATCATAGGACATATTAAATGTATGCATGGGTGTTTAATATATAGTTGACATATTTTACATATACAATAGTAATAGGTCTAAGTAATGATATTATGTTTAAATATACAGTATATTTAGCTACATATGTTAGTAACATGATGTAAATGTAAACCCAGGATAACCCCCTCCTTTGCTGAACAGCTCTGATTCACAAACTGTCTCACTATATAGACTCCACTGTCCTGTAGTTCTCCGTGTTAAGTGACTGTGACTGTTAACATGGGGAGAGGAATGTACGACCACTGTGCCAAGTTGGGCTCCATAAAACACCCTGTTTTATTAATCCAACTGAGATGCAGGGGAGTAGGTGTGTCCAAAACTTTTGACTGGTAATGTGTATATATACAGTACCAGTCAAAAGTTTGGACACACCTACTCATTCAAGGTTTTATTAAATGTTTTATTTCTACATTGTAGAATAATAGTGAATACATCAAAACTATGAAATAACACATGGAATCATGTATTAACCAAAAAGTGTTAAACAAATCAAAATCGATTTTATATTTGAGATTCTCAACCAGCTTCATGWGGTAGTCACCTGGAATGCGTTTCAAATAACAGGTGTGTTTTGTTAAAAGTTAATTTGTGGAATTTATTTCCTTATTAGTGCGTTTGAGCCAATCAGTTGTGTTGTGACAAGGTAGGGGTGGTATACAGAAGATAGCCATATTTGGTGAAAGACCAATTCCATATTATTGCAAGAACAGCTAAAATAAACAAAGAGAAACGACAGTCGCTACTTTAAGACATGAAGTTCAGTCAATGCGGAAAATGTCAAGAACCTTGAAAGTTTATTTTAGTGCAGTCGCAAAAACTATCAAGCTCTATGATGAAACTGGCTCTCATGAGGAGGAGAACAGATGATCTCTGCATGTATGGTTCCCACCATGAAGCATGGAGGAGGAGGTGTGATGGTGTGGGGGTGCTTTGCTGCCATTAGGCTGACACTTAACCACAAGTGGATCTTCCAGCAAGACAATAATCCCAAGCACACATCAAAATCTACAAATAAATAGTTAATTGACCATAAAATCAACATTTTGCGATGGCCATCAGTCTCCGGATTTAAACCCTATCGAAAACAGGGGTGAGAAAAAAATAATGAATTGTTAAACAAAATATCTTTCTCTGAGTAATTGTATTACTATAAAAGTATGTATTTCCCAAATTTTTGGAGCGTACAATATAGCTCAGTATTGGTATTATTTATAGACAAAAGGCCCATACACCTGGCCCACCATTGGACTACTATCCCTCCATTGGACTACATTTATTTTGTAATAATCAAATGTTTAGACCCCTAAAACTCAACTCTGGACCTTGAAGCCAGTACCACTGCATATATTTGTTCCCCCTCTAGTCAGGGACTGATTTATTTAAACCTCTGACACCAGGTGGCTCCTGAGTGGTGCAGCGGTCTAAGGCACTTCATCTCAGCCCAAGAAGAGTCAATACAGTCCCTGGCTGTATCACATCCAGCTGTGATTGGGAGTCCCATAGGGCAAAACACAAATGGCCCAGCAATGTCTGCTTAGGCTGTCATTGTAAATACAAATTTGTTCTTAACTGACTTGACTGGGTTAAATAAAGGTTACATTTAAGAAATAAAAACATATATTATCAGGTAGAACAGAAAACCAGCAGGCTCCTGACCTCGTGGGGGAGGAGTTGAGTACACCTGGTTTAGACCCCTGTCCCTAAAGACAAACAAACGGTGAAAAAAAATGTAAATAATCTGTGGATGGGTCGGGGTAAGGTCAAAGCTGTGATTTCCAAACGTTCCAATGTGAAAAACTATTTACTGCATGTGAATGGTACAGGTAGCCTCATCAGTAACCTTTTTTCCCTGGACAATGGAACTGATAGGCCTGAATGGGGGAGAATATTGGACTATAGGTAGGGCCTTTAGGCTCCAGTTTTTGTGTAAAATAGTAGTTTATTTTCCGTATAGGCTTACAAAACCAAAATTACATATTAAATTAACTTCAAATGTATATTTGTTTTCAAACTATTTAGACTACTAGCTATATGTAGAAGGAAGGTTTTAAAAAACAGCGTCGTTAATCTCATGTAAGGCTTATCTATTACAGTCTAATACAGTTATTTGAGTAAAACGAAAGAAAATAAACAGCCTATTTGAACCAAAAATATTTAAAGCTTACTCGATGATTAAAAACAACATGGATGCACTGACTGTTTTATCAAATGACATGTGAATTATAAGACGTGCTTACAAAGATGTCCTGAACTTTAGGGATAGATTTTGCATTGAGAATTTCGACCATTATTGTTTTAAAATAACCATATAATGAATCAATGAAACACAAAAAAAACATTGTTTTAATTAAAAACCACGAGGATCCAGTTAAGTCTGAGGGACATTTCCTCAGGGCCCGCCCCGCTGTTTCCCACCTTCTCCTGGTATGAAAATAGAAGGCCTAGTTAACCTGGAATGCACACCTGTAGGTGTAGTTGTACCCTGTGCCTACATATGCTTATGATGATCACCGTTTTACATGGTAAAAAACGTTTTTCACGTCTCATTATGCACCTTTAAGTCGTTTTTGTCTCATTATAGTGTATAACAACTTAATAAGCTACTTTTACCCATTCATATGCTCCCATCCCTGATTAAATTGGTAACATTTTTATATACATTGTTATTCTATAACCTTGACAATGTCAATGTATGCGTTTATAAATGTCTGTTGACACAGTTTGAACCTCTCATTTAAAGAAAACATCTAAGAAAAACGTGGACATTTGTAGCCAGCTGGTGTTTTTTCTTACAGGTTGATGTTATATTTCGTAGACATAGAAATCAGATTCGTTCTTTGTTCAAATCTAATTCGCAATAAAAGTAGGATGGTCCTAATGTGATTATATTATCATTTGGGTATCTATACAAAAACGAAGTTCAATGTAAGACCTAAGGTTCAATGGCTACAATATCAAGGATTTAAGGGCAGATTTAAAAACTTTTGATTCATCACTCATGTCTTGTTGTAGTCATTATGTTTTGTACTCTTTAAGAATTTATTTATAAAATGTTTTTTTTCTTTCATTCTACTAAATAACTGGACATTTTTATCAAATGGATGATTTAAGTTGTTTGGTCTGCTATTTTCCACAAACAACGTTTTTTTTAAATTTAAAGTACGTTATATACAAAGGACCCTAACCTCATTGAAATGATGTTCACCTCACTCATCTCTTCCATTGTCCCAGCTAATGCGTTCTGTATAACAAAGGCTTCTGTGTCATTTGCATCCACTAAATATGTATTAGACATTCACAGGACTATAACATTCGGAATGCTGTGAAGTGCTTCCTTGCCACTCACAGTTTTAGCCTATAATTGAAAAGCAGATAAACAGGGGACTGTTTTATAAATGCTTTTTTCCTTGCCTGTGTATCGTTTAGGCAATCCTGCTTTGTATAGCTTTCTCCATCCTAACATTCCATTGAATGTGATTCAACAATTCTTCACTAGATGGAAATGTTGGACAGGAAATGAACTACTGTTCAGCGAAAAGTAACCTCAATTCTAGGACTACACTGTGATATTTTGCAGGCTGATTGATAGGCCAGGCCTGCCATGCAGTTTCAATAACGCGTGCTACTTTAGGTTAACCTGCAGTGATGTCTAGTTTATAAATAATGAACGTAATTTTTTTAATTCATTTTTTCACGATATGAAGATTGTGTTTTGGATAGCTCTAGGTAATAGTAAATGGGCTAGGCCTACATGGGCTTGAACCGGCTTGAACTCATCACATTAGTATGCTATAATAGGCCTGCAGAGAAATATCCATTGTCATCTCCAAGTCCTGTGCATTTTACATTTATTTAACTAAGCAAGTCAGTTAAGAACTAATTCTTATTTACAATGAAGGCCTACCCCAGCCAAAAGCTAACTACGCTGGGCCAATTGTGCGCCACCCTATGGGACTCCTAATCACGGCCGGTTGCGATAAGCCTGGAATTGAACCATGGTCTGTAGTGACGCCTCTAGCACTGAGATGCAGTGCCTTAGACCGATGCGCCACTCGGGAGCCCATCTGGTCCACAGCATAGGGTTTGTGTAGCCCAGTCCAGCCGGCGATTCGAATTCCCGCCATAAACACTTCATTCTTTTCCCATTTGTCCCGAAATCATGCATTCAGAATCTTGACTGACGCACGTAGCTAGTGGGATGAACGTCAGTGCATATGAACCCAATACTCCGCCTTAGACCTACGGTATTATCAACCAGATTTTATCAGCAGGAAAACGACTGGTGAGTAACACTAATCACAAACCTACACCAGTAGGCTAATAACTTGTTTAGACACTACTCTATCTGTTGACAAATAGTCTATTGCAGCAGACTGGTGCACATAGCTCGAAATATAACTTATGACAATTTCCAACAGCCATGCGCTGAGATCGCCATGCAATGCATGCGTTCTGCTTGCGCTAGTGCTGGGTGTCTTCCTGCTTCTTGGTCAGGGTAGCTTGGCAACATTAGCTATAGCCTAGTAAGTTAGTGGCAAGCAAGTTTGAAATGATAACGATTGATTAGATGGCGACTGAACTTGAGATTGTATAGAGTTCTCAATCACGACTAATCGAATGCGGCCGATGCAGATAGACTAAACATGATTCCACATGTCTCTTGTTCTGTTATCTCTTTTTGTCGAAGTAGCAACAATGCGATACAATGTAACGTTTGAGTGGAGGATCGTGTAATGTCTTGCTACTTTGTAACCACCATGTAGACAACATTCTGTCACAATCTATAATGGGCTATGGACATTTGTAGCATTGTTGCAATCATTGAAGBCAGAAGTAGGGCAGTTCTTGCAGGTTATTTTATTCTTCAACCATGAAACTAACGTCGATAGTAAGTAAGGTCATTCCATATGATTTCAATCACTTTCTGACTGCATCCCTTTTGATTTGAACGAAACTTTCCGTAGGCCAACATGTTTTCCCCATAGTAGAAGTGGTCACAAATATACTTTTTGGACCTGAATGCCAAAACATTCCGGAGATACGTGCTCAAAGTTGACCCATTATCAATACCCCATCCATGTCTTCATCACTGAAAAATATAAATTGTATTGTATATGTATATGTATTGAGACAATTGAGACATGGATTGTGTGTGCGCGCCATTCAAAGTGTGAATGGGCAAGACAAAATATTTGAGTTTGTGTCAAGACCTGCGACGATGCTGGGTTTTTCATGCTGAACAGTTTTCCGTGTGTATCAAGAATGGTCCACCACCCAAAGGACATCCAGCCAACTTGACACAACTGTGGGAATCATTGGATTGAACATGGGCCAGCATCCCTGTGGAATGCTTTCGACCCCTTGGACTATGCCCKGACGAATTGAGGCTATTTTGAGGGTAAAGGGGAGGTGGGGGGTGTATGTTGTAGCTTGGACCCTGTTTTACATAAACTGAGGTGCTTGTTGTGCCTGCCATCAGTTGAGACATGACATACTCTTAAATACAGGGTGGGTGTCATGTTTTGGTTAATAAATGTACTAACATTTTAAATGGTACCTCAAAMATGTTTTTAGGTCCACACATCAGAGAATGTTGGCTTGAATGGGGATATCCATTGTTATAAATTCAACTGTCAATCTTCCATAGGAAACTGATTGAGATAATAGAAATATAGACAATAGAATAAACATTCCCATTCAAATTGACATTTGAAAATGGGTGGACCAGCGGCCATCTTTCTGGTAGTAATTGGAAGTTAAAGTTTCAATTCAATTTAAATGTCAATGGTTTACCAACTAAATTTCAAGGGTCTGAGAGGATAGGCCTATGAATTCGATTTATATGATTTAACTGACAACCACCTTGTATTCAGCAGTATACTGTGTCTCAACCGATGATGGATGGGCAGAACACAAACATTTAAGATGATGTCAAATAGGGTATAAGCTACAATATTTGTGAAAATGAGAGGTGACCATAACACRTCTAATGGTTTCCCCTGTAATGATCCAATATGCCTTATCATCTTGAGTGTAGGTTATTGTCACGTCCTGACCAGAGTTCTTATGTGTTGTGCTTGTTTTAGTGTTGGTCAGGACGTGAGCTGGGTGGGCATTCTATGTTGTGTGTCTAATTTGTCTGTTTCTGTGTTCAGCCTAATATGGTTCTCAATCAGAGGCAGCTGTCAATCGTTGTCCCTGATTGAGAATCATATATAGGTGGCTTGTTTTGTGTTGGGATTTTGTGGGTGGTTGTTTTCTGTGTCAGTGTTTGTGCCACACGGGACTGTGACGGTTAGTTTGTTTTGTTATTTTGTAATTGTATATTGTTTTCATGTTATTAAATCATGGAAACTTACCACGCTGTACATTGGTCCTCCGATCCTTCTCGCCTCTCCTCGTCCGAGGAGGAGGACGAAATAGACTGCCGTTACATTATACGCTTGGGAGACTACAATTGACCATTTTTGACCTTGGGTGTTGAGAGGTCGTACCACTGCGTAAGAGGAGAGTATGTGGTGCAATTCGTCCTCCAATACAATTCTGGTGAGTCAAGAGTTGGGCTGTTTTCTATGTGCTCTTAAATGGTTTACACTTTTTATATTGAAATGTGATCTCTACATATACACATTGCTGCATTTCTTTGGGATTCCAGTGAGAATTGCTTGACCACAACCTCTTTACACATCCACCACGAGAGGGACCTCACAAGGAAGCTTTACCAAGTGCTTTGGTCCTACCTGTAGAGCCACTGAGAATTCAGCAGCTCCTTGCCCCCTGCATTGCCCCCCTCCCCACCCCTCTCTTTCAAAAGGGTCCACATGACCTCTGCTCCCATGCCAGAGAAAGGAGCGGTGGTTTCTCCACTCAGTCTAAATGACGTTCGAGATGCCTCCAGACGTCTAGTTGTGGTTGTTTTGAGGTCTGGTCTTGGCCAGATGCCTGCTGCTCCTCTTAGGACGGGGTCTATTCAGTAGGCACATAATGGTATAATAAATCATGTGAAACAGGGAGATACTACCTGAAACTTACAATGAGAAGCACTGTTTTTTTTCTCTTGTGCCCTAATGGAGGGTTCCCAAACTCTGTCCTCGAACTTGATGATGAGTTGGTTTATTTGAATCAGCTGTGTAGTGCTAGGGCAAAAAACAAACTGTGCGGAGGCCCCAGGACCGAGTTTGGGAAACCCTACCCTAATGAACACAACCCTTTTATTTTAGCCTAATTTAGCCTGTTTCTGATTTCTACTCTACATTCAGCTCTGTACCTTTCCAATGAGAAACACTTGTTTTCTTTCTCTTAGTACCTAATGAACACAACCCTGTATTTAGTGAAGTTGCTGCTCTACATCTGGTCTTTCAGAAAATAAACAGCGACTTCCACAAATCAGTGTGTCGTTCCACATCAAAAGCACAGGAGGATTTTGACTGTCAGATTGGTTGGAATTCATTTGTTAGTCAGAAACAAAATAAGATTAGTGTCCCTGAAACATTAATTTGTAGAAATATAATTTGATCGGAGAGATTACCTAATTGATTGCCCCCAAATTAGTTATTTTAATTTATAGGATTCATATAGTATTAATTAAATATAGTACCTAACATCTATTCGGACCAAATCTTCCTATCATTAAGTACGACATGGGGAATTCAATAAACTGATCAAAAGCCACCCACAGACCTCCATGCCAATCCAACCCAAACAACCAGTATATAGTATCAGTTCTCCTCTATGCCTGACAAGTAGTATGGAGCTGTGGCTTGGAGTATTGCTTCTTCATACTATACATGTATTCCCTGTGAATCTGGTCGTTCACCCCCCCCCCCCCCCCCCCACCGTTCAGAGAAATTAGCCATTGAGTCACTTGCATTATTTACCATAGTAAATGAGTTTGAATTACCAGATTTTGCCCACTAGATGCTGCTGTACCTGCCACACCCTTTTATCGATGTTGTCTTTAGTGTTTATTATATAGATCACAACATTTTCTTTGCAACTTTGGGTAGAAAACCAATAGCTTTTGCTCATGATGACAATAAATTGTGTGGTCAACCTCACAATTTAAGCCAGTCCTCCATGAAAGCAATTCAYTTTGTCCTTCTCTTAGGCTAAATCTGTGTCCAGGAAACGGCCCCTGTGTGTGTGGTTTATTCCCTTCAAAAAAGGTCTGGATTAGTTGGACCATTCGTAGTGAACAACTAAACCATTGGGCTACAGCAGTTCTAATGACTTCAATGTTATGGTCTTCAATGGTAAAAGTCCCAAACATACCAATGTATAGTGTTTTGTAATGGTATGAGTCAATGTACGCGTGGAAATCTAATCAGCATAATAGAAAAATACCCATCTAATTCCATCTGTTTAATTCATTGTAAATGTCAGTAATGTTTTCTAATAATTTGCCTGCCTGCGTCTCTGTCTCTGAGTCTCTCACCAGTTTACCCGTTGCAGKATATCTTTTCCCATTGAATGTAATGTATTGACTTAGGCATCATGAGTCATGACGTTCATCTTTTGCGAACTGCATTTCTTTCATGGAGGACTGGCTTGACCTGTGTGGTTGACCACAACATTTATTTTCACGATGAGCAAAAGCTATTTGTTTTCTACCCAAAGTTGCAAAGAAAATGTTGTAATCCATTAAATAAACACAAGAAACCAGCAAAACTGATGAAAGGGCATCTAGTGGGCAAAACATGGTACTTTCTCCAACCCTAATCTAGCGCCACTGATTCTAATAAAAACAGTTTGTCCCCAGCGGTGTTAATGGTACTCTCCGTGCGTATAACCAGGCATAACAGGACACTAGGGAGGACCTCCTTTAGGGCTGTGTGGTGTTGGGTGTGTATAAAGCAGGCTGGTATGGTGGTGACGACGATGCATGGATGAGAAGCAATGTCTAACTTGTAAGGCCTGGGTGTCGGAGTGGAAGTCAAGCGCAGGCAACAGCAGGTGCAATAACCAAATGTTCTTTAATGAACATGTAGAAAACTAGGCCACCCAACTAACACACTGGGTGACCACTTAAACAACCCCAGACACGGGGAAAACGAAAGCAGTACAGCAAACACGATGCACGAAACAAACACCACCACTTACAAACAAACAATCCCGCACAAAGAAACGTGTATGCCGGCTGATTAAATAAGCCCAACTAATTAACCCTCATACAAAACAGGTGCGCCCAATAAACACATAGGGAGGGGGAGAAAAGGATCAGTGGCAGCTAATAGGCCGGTGACGACGACCGCCGAACGCCACCCGAACGGGAAGGAGAGCCTGCCTCGGTCGAAGTCGTGACAGTACCCCTCTGACGCGCGGCTCCCGCAGCGCGCCGACACCGGCCTCGAGGTCGACCCGGAGGACGAGGTGCAGGGCGATCCGGATGGAGGCGATGGAAATCCCTCAGCATAGACGGATCCAAAATGTCCCCCACCGGTACCCAGCACTCTCCTCCGGACCGTACCCATCCCAGTCCACGAGGTACTGCAGGCCCCACCCGGCGTCTCGAGTCCAGAATGGCCCGTATCGTGTACGCCGGGGACCCTCGATGTCCAGAGGGGGAGGAGGGACCTCCGGTACCTCACCGTCCTGTAGGACCAGCTACCACCGGCCTGAGGAGAGACACATGAAACGAGGGGTTAATACGATAATAGGAAGGGAGTTGTAATCGATAACACACCTCGTTTATTCTCCTCAGGACTTTGAAGGGCCCTACACACTGCGGACCCAGCTTCCGGCAGGGCAAGCGGAGGGCAGGTTCGGGTCGAGAGCCAGACCCTGTCCCCGGTACAAACACGGGGGCCTCACTGCGTGGCGGTCACACTCCTCTTCTGCCGTCCCACTAGCTTGTTGAAGTGATTCCTGGACGGCTCTCCATGTCTTCCTTGGAGCGCTGCACCATTCCTCACCGCAGGAGCCTCGTCTGGCTCGGATGCCATGGTGCCAGGACCGGCTGGTACCCATACACACTGAAAGGGGGACATGTAGTAGAGGAGTGGCGTAGTGAGTTTGGGCCATTTCGGCCAGGGAATGTATCTGCCCACTCCCCTGGCGCGTCCTGACAATACGACCGCAGAAACCTACCACCTCCTGGTTCACTTCTCCACCTGCCCATTACTCTCAGGTGATAACGGAGGTAAGGCTGACCGAGACCCCCAACCGTCCATAAACGCCCTCCATACTCGGGACGTGAATTGGGCCGATCAGAAACAATGTCCTCCGGCACCGTCCAGTGCGGAAGACGTGGGTGAATAATGCCTCCGCAGTCTGTAGGGCTGTAGGATACCGGGCAACGGGAGGAGACGACAGGACTTCGAGAACCGATCCACAATCACCAGTACCGTAGTGTTCCCCTGAGACGGGGAAGACTCGGTCAGAAAATCTACGGACAGGTGCGACCAAGGCCGTTGTGGAACGGGGAGGGTTGTAACTTCCCTCTAGGAAGGTGCCTAGGAGCCTTACTCGGGCGCATACCGAACAGGAGGAAACATAAACCCTAACGTCTCTTGCCAAGGTAGGCCACCAATACTTCCCGAAGGCTCCCCACTGTCCTCTTCACCAGGGTGACCCGAGGAGGTGAACATGAGCCACCGAATCAATTTGTCCCGGACACCAAGCGGCACGTACTTCGCCCCACCGACACTGAGGAGGAGCGGGTCCGCCCGTAACGCCGCTCGATGTCCCGAGTCCACTTCCCACACCACTGGTGCTATCAGCCTAGAGGCGGAAGGATGGAGTGGTTCGGTGGGCCGATCGCCGAGTCGTAAAACGGGACAGTGCATCCGCCTTACGTTCTGGGAGCCGTCTACGTTAAGGTAAACTGGAATCGGTAAAGAACTGGCCCACCTTGCTTACGTGGATTCAGTCTCCTGGCTGCCCGAATATATCTCAGATTCTGGTGGTCGGTCCAGATGAGAAAAGGGTGCTTAGCCCCTCAAGCCAGTGCTCCCAACCTTCAGGCACTGACCACTGCTAACAACTCCGGTCCCCCACATCATAGTACGCTCCGCTGGGCTGAGCTCTTAGAAGAAAGCACAGGGTGGAGTTTTGGTGGCGTACCAGAGCGCTGTGATAGCACGGCACCTACCCCAGCCTCGGACGCGTCCACCTCCACTATGAATGCTAGAGAGGGATCCGGATGTGCCAACACGGGCGATCCGTGAACAGCGCCTTCAACCTGTTGAAAGCTCCGTCCGCTTTTGCTGACCACTGCAAACGCACCGGACCCCCCTTTAGCAGAGGTAATAGGAGCTGCCACTGGCCAAAACCCCGGATAAACCTCCGGTAGTAGTTGGCAAAACCCAAAAACCGCTGCACTTCTTTTCCCGTGGTCGGAGTCGGCCAATTACGCACGGCCTTAATGCGGTCACTCCCTACCACCACGCCCGAGGTGGAAATGCGATAACCCAGAAAGAGACGGCTCGTTTGGAGAACACACACTTCTCAGCCTTGACATATAGGTCATGCTCCAATAGTCTACCAAGCACCTTGCGTACCAGAGACACATGGCGGCGTAAGTGGCTGAGTAGATCAGAATGTCACGATATAACAACCACTCCCTGCCCGTGCAGGTCCTGAGAATATCGTCTACAAAGGATGGAAAACGGCTGGAGCATTCTTTAACCCATACGGCATGACGCAGTACTATAATGGCCGATGTGGTACTAAATGCGGTTTTCCACTCGTCCCTTTCCGAATACGCACCAGACTATACGCGCTCCTGAGATCCAATTTTGTGAAGAACTGCGCTCCGTGAAATGATTCCATTGCCGTAGCAATGAGAGGTAGTGGGTAACTAAACCACCTGTGATGGCATTTAGACCTCTTAATCAATACACGGACGCAAACCTCCCTCCTTTTTCTTCACAAAAAAGAAACTCGAGGAGGCGGTGAGATGGAGGACCGAATGTCCCCTGTCCCAGAGATCAGTGACATATGTCTCATAGCCACCGTCTCTCTTGGGACAATGGGTACACGTGACTCTTGGGAAGCGCAGCGTCTACCTGGAGATCTATCGCACAATCCTCTTCCGGTCGATAAGGTGGTAATTTAGTCGCTTTCTTTTACACTAAAGCGATTGCCAAATCGCATACTCGGGGGAATGCGCACCGTGGAACCCTGGTCTGGACTTTCCACGACGTGGCACCGATGGACTCCCAAACACCTTCGAGAACACTCCTTGACCACCCTGGAGAACCCCCTGTTTCCACGAAATTTTAGGATTGTGCCGGCCCAGCCAGGGAATCCCTAGTACCCGGAAACGCAGGCGAATCAATAATTATAAGCTAAATCGCTCCTTATGATTCCCCTGCGTCACCATGTCCAGGGGAACCGTGGTCTCCCTGACCACCCCTGACCCTAATGGCCGGCTATCTAGGGAGTGCACGGAAAGGGAGAATCTATCGGCACAAGCGGAACCCTTAACCTAAGAGCGAGTCGCGATCCAAAAGTTCCCAGCTGCGCCTGAATCAGCTGGCCTATTGTGGAAGAGGGGAAAAATTTAAGAAAAAAAATCAAGACAAACATGTGACTAACAGGGGGTTCTGGTGAGTTTGGTGCTGACTCACCTGGGGTGATCGAGAAGTGTTCCGCCTGCCATTCGACTCCAGACGGACCCCCCAGCACCGATCGGCCGTTGTGTCCTCTCCGACAAGCTGGTGCAGGGAGAGCCTCTCTCCGGTACCCTCTGCCCAGCCCTCCCACCTCATCGAATAGGAGCGGAGGGCCTGGGTGGTGGAACGTACAGGACCTCTCAGAACGCCGCGGGCAGCCAGCAGATTGTCCAGACGGATAGACATGTCAATCAGCTCATCCCGGGAAAGAGCGGTGTCCCGCATGCAGCTCCCTGGGACGTCCTCCCGGAGACTACTACACGGTAGTGATCAATAAGGGCCCTGTCGTTCCACCAGATCCTGCAGCCAGGGTCCGGAACTCCCAGCGCGTAATCCTGGGCGCTCCTCTTCTCCTGCTAGGTGGAACAGTCGTCTCTCGCGCCGCTCGGCCCTCTGGAGGATGGTCAAAACGGCCCGAAAACGGCGGTGAACTCGTGGTAGTGCTCCTTCGCTGAGTCTGGGCATTCCAGACTGCGTTTGCCCACTCCGAGCACGACCGTGAGGCAGGAGACGAAACACTCACCTCTCTCCGTCCCGAGGGAGTGGGTCTACGGTGGCAAGGTACAGTCCAGTTGGAGTAGGAACCCTGCACCTCCCCCGCCGCCGATCCATCATAATCCCTCGGGAGTGTCAGATGGAGAGCGTCTGGAGCCGAGGATGGAGAGTCCTGGGTTGGAGGACCGAAGGTGGAGAAGAGGAAACCACTCCTCTCCCATCGATCCATACGTTCCATTATGACTCCATCGCTGATCCAATACGGTGGATAACCGTGGTGTGAGGAACACTTGTCCTCCATCGATGGGAGAGGGTTGGCCGTGCTCTGCTGACTCCATATTATAAGGTGCGGGATTTCTGTAAGGCTGGGTGTCGGATGGAAGTCAAGCGCAGGCAACAGCAGGTGCAATAACCAAATGTTTTAATGAACATGTAGAAAACTAGGCACCCAACTAACGACACTGGGTGACCACTTAAACAACCCCAGACACGGGGAATACGAAAGCAGTACAGCAAACACGATGCACGAAAAAAACACCACCACTTACAAAACAAACAATCCGCACAAAGAAACGTGTATGCCGGCTGATTAAAATAAGCCCAACTAATTAACCCTCATACAAAACAGGTGCGCGCCAATAAACACATAGGGAGGGGGAGAAAGGATCAGTGCAGCTAATAGGCCGGTGACGACGAGCCGCCGAACGCCACCGAACGGGAAGGAGAGCCTGCCTCGGTCGAAGTCCGTTGACATAATCTAGGCTCTCGTTAGGTGAAGCCAGTTTTGGGCCCCATTTTATAAAATGTTCTTAATTTTTATAGTACATTTCAGTGTATTTATTTTGTAAAATATGAGAACATTTTGTTTATATAATGTTACATGGAGAGGATGGGTGGCTGGGTTAACCCCTTGTGCACCACCATTGGGTTGYCTGCATGTTTGTGAGACTGTTTTACACTACGGAGTCCATGTCTCTCCTTCCTCCCAAAGTGCTCACTTATTCACTTCCCTTCACTGATTTGAAATGACTGATATAAGAAAAATGGTAGAAACTCCCACCAGCCCATGCCTCCACCAATCCAATGCTTTTAGGTTTGTGGGAATTAGTGAACGAGTGCACACTTCAGGAGAAAGGACATATTATTGGGACAACACTATGCTTGCTGGAAAGGATGTGGAAGTTAAAAAGATTGGATGTAGATGACAAGAAGCTGCCATAGTGAAATGTTCCACGGTGGGGTCAGACTTCCCTGCTGTCATCTCACCAGGATTCATTCAAATTGGCCAGATTGCTGTTATCCAATGTATCAGATTCAGACCTTGGTTCAAAATCAAATACTATTTGAAATCTTTCAAATATGTTGAGCGTTTGCTCTAGTCTGGCTGGAGTGGAAGATGAGCAGGGTTTTGGGACTATTCTATTGGTCCATTAAGCTAGGCAAGCTCAACCAAGTCACATTGAGTAACATGAAAAACAAAGCAGGCTTTTCTAGATAGGTAGGTGGTAACAGGATGTGGTGGTGGAATGGACTTAGTTTTGTAAGTTTTTTGACAACGCTATGGTTTCAGCATGTACACAACACATGCTCCAGGACATTTTGGCTGTTCATGTTTTCTCTGGTTTCACCACAGTCTAATGTCTGACGTCATGCTGTGCAAAGGGTCATTTCCATGTAAAAGCCCCATGAGCACTAACGTGAAGTTCAAATGAAAGCTGACTTTTTAAAATATATTAATTACATATAATTATTTAAACCATTTTCCATCCTAAAAAGGAATAAGCATAGGTTTTGATTTCGGGTTTAACAGATGGAAAAGGGGTCTTATAAAACATCTAGCAGAAAAAGTCTTAAGGTATTAGAAATTCATCAAAACACTAAAATGTTGACGCAAAGACCCCCGCCAGTGCCAACTAATTACAATATTTAGATTTCGTTTTGCAGAAACTATTTGATTCTGTAAGTTTAAGTTCATGAGGAGGGAGGATAATGAAAGTTCACAGAAGTAACAAGTAAAGTTAAACCTACCAATTACTTTGTTTTTACTGTTGATAATTTGGTTTAGGATTTATTAAGTAATTAACCTTTTACTTCAGTGGGCTAAATCAGGGTCACGCAGAGTGTTTCTTGGTAGTCTTAAACAAATCTACTTTGAAACAAAAGTATACACCTCACACACATGGTTATGAGCTTAAAAAAATAAGACACCTGTACCATGTCAGATATAGAGTTTAAATACATTTTGAGTTTGCATCCCAATATTACACGTTATATACATCACAGAAGATCAAAATATAACAAAACCATTTGACATATAAACACCAGATTTTGGCGTGTTTTTAAATATAGAATTATGTAACATTCCACCCATGCAACTAGGAATTCATAGTAGTCACACACCACAGTTGGGCCACCTGCTACTGTACTCCCTTCCACTGGCAGCTCAATGTTTTCTTTCTCTTTCTGTCGCATGGTGGTCAAAGCAAGAGTGTGAAAACAGTCTGGACAACCCCCTCCCCTCTCTTTCCTTGTTGTCTCCCCTCTCTCCCCCTGCATCTCTCTCTCTCTCCTCCTTCTCCCCTGTTCTCTCTCTCTCTCTCTCTCTCTCCCCTGTTCTTCTCTACTCTCGCTCTCTCTCCCCCTGTCTCTCTCTCTCTCTCGCTCTCTCCCCCTTTCCCTTCTTCCTCTCCTCCCCTCTCTCTCTCTCTCCCTCTCCCCTGCTCTCTCTCTCTCCCCCTCTCCCCTTCTCTCTCTCCTCCGCCTCTCACCCCCTGTCTCTCTCTCTCTCCCCTGTCTCTTCGCTCGCTCTCTCCCCTGTCTCTTCTCTCCTCTCGTCTCTCCCCGTCTCTCCTCTCTCTCCCCTCCTGTCTCTTCTCTCTCTCCCCTGTCTCTTCTCTCTCTCCTCCTCTCCCCCTGTTCTCCCCCGCTCTCTCCCCTGTCTCTTCCTCTCTCTGCTTCTCTCTCCCCTCTCCCCCTCTCTCTCCTCTCTCTCTCCTCTCCTCATCTTCTCTCTTCCCCCTCTCCCCCTGTCTCCCTCTCTCCCCCTCTACTCTCTCTCTGTCTCTTCTCCTCTCTCCCCTCTGTCTCTCCCCCTGCTCTCTCCCTCTCTTCCTCTCTTCCTCCATCTCCCCTGTTGGTCTCTCCGCCCGCTCTCTCTTCCTCGCCTGTTCTTCCTCTCTCTAATTCAAGCTGCTTTATTGGCATGAAAAACATTGTTGCTTTGGCAATATTGACAATGTATACAATATACATTGTAATAAAATTATAAACAACAAATAATAATATAAAATGACAGTAAATAATAATACAAAATTAAATACAAAAACAATAACAATAAAATGGTAACWGTCAATAGTAGAATGTAATGTAATAAATATGGAAAATGAAACTATAACTAACTTATAACTAAATAACGGTCATCTTCACCATTACAACTACTATCATCATTACCACTACTACCACCATCACTAAACTGCTATCATTACCATTACCACCCATACCACTACTATTTGGAATGATAAACAATAATAATAGTAATAACAATAATAGTAATAATAAGTAAGTTACTGCTTACTATGCAGATGTTATTATTCAGTGTAGCCATGTTCTCCTCTTTGGGTAGCCATGTCTTTTTATGTCTGCCGGTTTCTATTGCCAATCGGTGGTCACTTAGCCTGTACTTGGTAAGGATCTGTCTCTGCTTCGTATCTCTGACAGAGTAGAGATAATCAGCCAATTCATATTCTCTGTTTAGGGTCAGATAGCAATTTAGTCGGCTTTGGGATTTTGTTTCGTTTTTCCAATGTTGTAAATATGAGTCCTTTGATTGGTTCATGATTTTGTTTATTGGAATTCTTTCTTTTGAAGCAGTGCTGGTGTCAGCTTGMTTGGTTAGGTCCAACACCAGCTTACTGAGAGGGCACGTTTCTGGGCTCAGCTCTTGGGTTTGAAGTGCTTTAAATTGCAGACTTGAATTTGGACTTGAATTTAGATGTAGCCAAACTTTTCATGATCTTTTCTGTATTTTCATTACGACTGGAAAGCGGCCCAATTCTGCCTACATGCATTAGTTGGTCTCTCTCAATTCAATTTGCTTTATTGGCATGACGTAACAATGTACATATTGCCAAAGCTTATTTTGGATATTTACAATAAAAAAAATCTCGCTCTCTCCCCCCCATGAGCCCTCATAGGGAATAGTGTTACATTTGTAATGCAGACAGACATGGTGTTTTCTATGCAGATTGGGGCTCCGGCTGTGACTCTCTGAGACCGGAAGCTCCGTGACATTAGCCTAGCTTTGTGTGTCTCATTTGAAATCATCCAGCTGCAGGGAATGGGAATATCCCCTTGAACACACAGCCAGAATGTGAGCCGCTTCCTTTGGTTTCTGAATCAAAGCTGTGGTGTAGCCCAAAGCCGGAGCAAGTGAGTGGAGTAGGACAATTTTGGTGTGTGACGAGGCTATCCCTCTGCGATGGTGTGTGACAAGGCTATCCCTCTGCGATGGTGTGTGACAAGGCTATCCCTCTGCGATGGTGTGTGAC
>NC_036869.1:3808143-3813378 GCF_002910315.2 Salvelinus sp. IW2-2015
TGACGAGGCGATCCCTCTGCGATGGTGTATGACGAGGCTATCCCAGAGAAGCCTGAGCAGCTCTTAGTGTAGCTTGACCACTTGAGCCAAGTAGTTCAACTACCAGGAC
Organism: Salvelinus sp. IW2-2015; assembly: GCF_002910315.2. Classification (NCBI taxonomy): domain Eukaryota; kingdom Metazoa; phylum Chordata; class Actinopteri; order Salmoniformes; family Salmonidae; genus Salvelinus; species Salvelinus sp. IW2-2015. The sequence goes on from NC_036869.1 coordinate 3,808,253, forward strand.
TTTCTTTAGCGCACTGTTGACCCATTACTGACAACATGGGGGGTTTGGGGGGGGCTCACCAAAACCACGATGGGACAATCCTGACCTACTGATAACTGTGGGAATTCTGACTCCCAGAGCAACTAGGGGAAAAAAGAGATTGATTTTATAATGTCAAATAAAAATACATACAGAGAGAGAGAAATCTCTTGTTGCCAAATCCCCAGCCCTTTCATTCTAGCCTACATTTAGCTCCTCTCTCTTTCACTGTCTTTCCTTTCTCTGATCCCTCTCAAATTCTTTCATATTCTGGAATGATCTCACTCTCAATCCATCTCTTTCTCCCTCTCCCTCTTCCTATAATCTATTTTCCTTCCTCCATCCTCCTTGCTTTCAGTTCACCCATTGTCTGTCTGTCTGTCTGTAAACTGTTGGTCTGTCTGTCTGTCTGTCTGTCTGTCGCTCGCTCGCTAGGGGAAGGGGTTCTCTGCTGTTGTCGAGTATAGTGTGTGTGCCTGCCTGTAACTCTGGACCTGTTCTTCTGCATCAATAGCCTTGGCTTTGACACAGTTCACAGTCAAGTGAACACAAGGTTAAAAACAATCTTGATTCAAAACAATGACTGGAATCGGGGTCAGATTTATCTGTGGAGAACAACAAAGGTAGTGACTGTGATGGACGTTCACCATGTACACTACATGGACATTTGCTCATTTAAAGGCCTATAGCCGATGTTTACTTGACCAAAAGGCACGGCCAGGCTGTTAGGCACCTCTGTTCCAAGTGCCGGCACTAATTTGCAAACCGATTCTATATGTAGAAACGGGCGAAAATTACATCTGTCTGTTTCCCACTGGCGGTCCCTATAACACACCACACAGACAGCAAGCGAACAGACAGCAAATGGATGGCCCCCTACTGTACAGACTGACTTTTAATGCGGTGTGTTTTCTCCATAACATAGCACCTGCATTCAGTATGTTGTTGTGATGAATGAGTGGTCTTTAAACCCCCATCCTCTCATTTTAGTCTGATTTGAATTCCCTCTGCTCAGAGCCCTCAAGCAAAGTGATGTGACTAGTGTAGGGTGAAGTGGCCCGTAGACGCTGATCTGGAGTCCGTTTAGCGTTTTCTCCTCTAATGGTTAAGGTTACGATTGGTGGAGGGGAAGCTGATCCTAGATCTGTACATAGGGGAATCTTCAACAGAGTTGGTTCAGGGCTGTAAAGATGCACTGCTTGTGGCTGTGATTGGACCCAGAGGAGCTGCTGCGAGCGTTGTCGTGAGCACTGTCAGAGAAATCTGTTTGCCGCTCTGCTCGCACACTGAGAGACAGTTCTGTAATAGCTGACTGAGTTACAATTCAGGGAAACGAGAGCGAGAATGGTAGAGGGGGAGGGAACGGGAGGGAGAATGGTAGAGGGGGAGGGAGAATGGTAGAGGGGGAGGGAACGGGAGGGGTAGAATCGGTAGACGGGTCGGGAGGGAGCGGAAGTCTTGGGCAGGGAGGAGACTTGTTACAATAATGGTAGAGGGGAAGGGAGAATAGTAGAAGCGGGAGGGAACGGGAGGGAGAACTGGTGAAGGGGGAAGGGAACGTAGGAGAGGAGAATGGTATGCGGGAGCGGGCGAAATGGTAGAGCGGAAGAGGAACGGGAGAGAGATATGGTAGAGGGCTAGAAGGGGAATGGAGAGCAGGAGCGAGAATGGTAGTAGGGAGGGGAGGGAGAATGGTAGAGGGGGGGATGGTGTAGAGGGCGAGGACGGAGGCGATGAATGGTAGACTAAAGCGGAGAGGAGAATGGTAGGGGGAGGGAGCGGGAAGGGGAATGGTAGAGGCGGAGGGAGAATGGTAAGAGGGGGAGGGAACACGGGAGGGAGAATGGTAGAGGGGGAGGGAGAATGGTAGAGGGGGAGGGAACGGGAGGGACTCCTGGTTGGTGTCTGTGTTTAGTCACGACTCAGCCTGACTGACCTGTTTTTCCTCAGACTCTACGTAATGCAGAAATTAAACACAGACACACACCCACACACAGAATGAGTCACTGTGCCACCTAGACACCCAAAGCCCCCCTGCTTAACAGTAACACACACCCAGTCATTGTGGGGTGTGCTGTCTGAAAACACCCGGCCGGCCTGGTGACAAATGCCAAGTAGAGGTTTTAATATGTGGTCCAGTGGCGTCTGAGGCACTTGGAAAAATCCGAAATCAGCCACTAGGCTTTAGCTGCTAAGAAGATGGCGCCGACAGACATGGCAGCTCTGCTTCTAGCTCCTAAGCAACTTTGCAGTATTACATTATTAGTACAGAACGTTTTTTTGTGTTATTACATAGACTACTGTTCAAAAGTTTTAGAACACCTACTCATTCAAGAGCTATCCCCCCCACCCCACCATGTCACAACACAACTGATTGGCTAAAATGCATTAAGAAGGAAAGATATTCCACAAATAKATTTTTAAGAATGGTGTCCCGTCATATTTCTCTGGGAGGGATACACAGGCATCGCTGAGCGGGTTGCTGAATGGGCTGGTGTGCTGACTTGTTGGGTAGACTGGCTCTAGAATATCCTCCGCTGTTGAGACGGTGTAGACTGTGGAGAACCTCTTCCATGGCCGTCCCCAGTTGAGCCAGCTGATCATAGTGTTGACAAAGAAGGTCACCTTGTTCATTGATCGTCTGGGAGATGTCCGGTTGTCCTCCTCGCGCAGACCTCTTCTAAATAACGTGCTGAGCGCCGGCTCATTCCATCCACTGGAAGCTGCTACTGTCGCGCATACTCACCAGACTCAGCAGCCGTCTGGTTCCCAGGGATCTTCCCTTGGGTTGGTGTCCTGCGTCTGGAGCCGAACGCGCCGGGGAGGGGGTAACGTCAGGTATGCTCTGTCTCTGGRGCTCTAGGTRMCCYTGCTCCTGCGTCTCAGCCAGAATGACAGGTTTCCTGCGCCTCTGCAGAGGTGTCCACTCCTGATCCCTGGGATCGTCATTTTGGTCGGCGTCCTGCGGCTGGAGCTGCGCGTCGGGGAGGGGGTACTGACACGTGTGCTCCCTCTCCGGCCTCTTGGTCACCAGGCTGCTCATTATGGCGCACACCTGTCACCATCGTTACGCGCACCTGCACGTCATCAGACTCACCTGGACTCCATCACTTCCCTGATTACCTTCCCTATATATGTCACTCCTTTTGGTTGCTTCTCCAGGTGTTATTGTTTCTGTTTCATGTCTGTTCGTGTTTCTTGTTTTGTATTAAGTTGTGTTTTATTTATTAAAACACTCACTCCCTGAACTTGCTTCCCGACTCTCAGCGCACATCTTCACAGTGGACTTCTAGTCCGACTCGAGGCGTGCACACCATACACTGTTTCCGAGTATATTAATAGCTAATGTTCAGTTTTTAAACATTTCTTTTTAACCTTAATTTAACTAGGCAAGTCAGTTAAGAACAAATTCTTATTTACAATGACGACCTACTGAGGAACAGTAGGTTAACTGCCTTGTTCAGGGGCATAACGACAGATTTTTACCTTGTCAGCTCGGGGATTCGATCCAGCAACCTTTCGGTTACTGGCCCAACACTCTAACCACTAGGCCAGTGGTCACCAACATTTTCTGAGTCAAGATCACTTTCTGAGTCAAAATGCTTGCCGAGATCTACAGCTCAGATTTTTTATTAATATGACTTAAAAAATGTAAGCTTATGCAACATTAACCAATTAACAACAGTACTGTACCAATGAGGTGTGTGCAGTAAACTATAGGCCCAATACATTATCACCGCATATTGGCTTTGCTTGAATTTACCTGCCAAAGCATTGTTGTTCGGGACATTTAAAAAAAACTATATTTCAAAATTTGAGGTAGGCTGTATGATCACACCTGTAGTAGATCCATTGTTGTATTACTTGTGAGGCACAGCTGAGTGAACATATATTTTAAATAATTTGCTTTTTATTTTACTGGGCTGATGGTGCCTGCATCTGATGGTCAGTCTCAGCGGAGGGAGAGAGCAGCAGACTGAGGGTCTGTCTCAGCGGAGGGAGAGAGCAGCAGACTGAGGGTCTGTCTCAGCGGAGGGAGAGAGCAGCAGACTGAGGGTCTGTCGCAGCGGAGGGAGAGAGCAGCAGACTGAGGGTCTGTCTCAGCGGAGGGAGAGAGCAGCAGACTGAGGGTCTGTCTCAGCGGCGGGATAGTGCAGCAGACTGAGGGTCTGTCTCAGCGGAGGGAGAGAGCAGCAGACTGAGGGTCCTCCCGTCTCAGCGAGGGAGAGAGCAGCAGCTGAGGGTCGTCCAGCGGAGGATGAGAGCAACGAGACCTTGAGGGTCTCGTCGTCAAGCGAGGGAGAGAGCCAGCAGACTGAGGGTCCTGTCTCAGCGGAGGGCAGCAGAAGCAGAAAGACTGAGGGTCAGTCTCAAGCGAGGGAGAGCAGCAGACTGAGGTCCGTCTCAGGCGAGGGAGAAGCAGCAGGCTGAGGTCACGTCTCAGCGAGGGAGAGAGCAGCAACTGAGGGTCGTCTCAGCGGAGGGAGAGAGCAGCAGCTGAGGGTCCGTCTCCAGCGGAGGGAGAGAGCAGCCAGACTGAGGGTCCTCTCGAGAGCGGAGGGAGAGAGCAGCAGACTGAGGGCGTCTCAGCGGAGGGGAGAGCAGCGGACTGAGGGTCCGTCTCAGAGAGGGAGAGAGCAGCTAGGGCTGGTCGGTCTCTAGGCGGAGGGAGAGACAGCAGACTGAGGGTCGTCTCAGCGGAGGGAGAGAGCAGCAGCAGGCTGAGGGTCCGTCCAGCGAGGGAGAGAGCAGCAGCTGAAGGGTCCGTCTCAGCGGAGGAGAGAGCAGCAGACTGAGGTCCGTCTCAGGCGAGGGAGAGCAGCAGAGACTGAGAGGTCTGGTCTCAGCGGAGGGGAGAGAGCAGCAGATGAGGGTCCGTCTCAGCGCAGAGGAGAGGAGCAAGCAGGCTGAGGGTCCGTCTCAGCGGAGGGATAGAGGCAGTCGAGACTGAGGTCCGTCTCAGCGAGAGGGAGCTAAGAGCAGCAGCACTGAGGGTCCGTCTCAGCGAGGGAGAGAGCAGAGACTCGAGGGTCCGTCTCAGCGGAGGGAAGAGAAGCAGCAGACCTGAGGGTCCTGTTCTTCAGCGGAGGGGAGGCACAGGCGCGGGT
>NC_036869.1:3814263-3821623 GCF_002910315.2 Salvelinus sp. IW2-2015
GCGGAGGGAGAGAGCAGCAGGCTGAGGGTCCGTCTCAGCGGAGGGAGAGAGCAGCAGGCTGAGGGTCCGTCTCAGCGGAGGGAGAGAGCAGCAGAATAAAAAGAAAACGTGTCTTGCCCATTCACCCTCTGAATGGCACACATACACAATTCGTGTCTCAATGGTCTCAAGGCTTAAAAATCCTTCGTTAACCTGTCTCCTCCCCTTCATCTACACTGATTGAAGTGGATCTAACAAGTGACATCAATAAGGGATCATAGCTTTTACCTGGTCAGTCCATATCATGGAAAGAGCAGGTGTTCCTAATGTTTTGTACATTCGGTGTATGTTGTGTATAGGCTAAGTGAAGTGTCTTGTGATTTATTTTATTTTGATTTATTAGGACCAGGCGATAAAGGATTCATTCATTAAAATCCCATACTTTGTGAAATCACCATGTAATGCAGCAGATGACCATATGGAATGAAATTACAAAAGCAGCTTAATTTTGATTGGATGTTGCATACCATTGAAACAGTGCTTTAGTTCCTTCATGTATCAGCACAGTTGATTGAGATGTTACTTGCAACTGCAACAAAAATTGTGTGAAAGTTTTTGAAAGTAGGCTTTGTTGCCTAACCATTAGGTGGGTAAATGCAAAACTGACTGAAGATCAGTGTTTGGGGCCATCATTACTTTGATCATGTATTCAGTCATGATGGCTAATGTTTTTCACTGTGGTTTGCTTGCTGACCTACTCCGTTTCCCATGGAGGAAAGGTTGTGTTCATGTGTTCAGGACATGGACATACCATGCCTGGAGTTTTGCTCCAGTTCTGTGTGCTGTTGATCGATGACAGATGTCTCTTTTGTTGCCCTCGTGATGACAGCCAGTGGAGGCCCAGCCTCTGTCAGGAAGGTTCCACTCAAAGGTCAGGGATCAAGTTATGTAAATGTCGGACGAGGGAATTCAGGAGCCATGTTGAGGCAATGAAAATCAAAGCCTCCCCACTCCCCCAACTGGTAAATACGACTCAAAATGCTAACCTCTAATGTGTGACTGGCTGCATAAAGAGTTTGTGGCGTAGTTCACTTCAGTTCAGGGTCGTGTCCAGCAGGGCACACCGTAGCGGAACATTTTGCAACAGAAAGGGAAAATATGTGTGTTCATAATGGATAAATCCAGGAAGTCTACCTCCAGTTTCAAAACGTTCTCTCCCCTCTGAACACGACCCAGCCAAGTCACACTCTGTACATGGAGCTCCCAGGTCGGTTGTAAACCTTCACGCGTAGGCTGATGTTTCAGGCCTATAGACGTGACGCTGGTTTGAAATGGTTTAGAGGCCACCTGCATTCCTCTAGGTGGATGTATGAAATATTGCTGCTAATGACATCTGGGAGGGGGGGTGGTATTGACGCCTTCTGAAGCACTGACTTCTGGGAAAGGGCTCTCAGCTGCTGCTCCACTGCTTCTTCTGTTTGGGCACCTCCGGTTGCGACCTTTAACCCCTAGTGGAATGGTGCTGCTTTGAAGTTGGCTGCAACATCTTCATGAATGTATAGGATATTCTCACCCCATTGCTGTGTTGTGTGTTACCCTGCTACCATGACAACAGTGTTACAATGTGAAGCTTGTTGTAGCAGACCTATTTCATGCATTTGAAGTTTTATTGTTACTCTTATTGGAACGATTGGTGTGCTGTGATTTCTTGTTTTGGTAGTCTGTGTTGAAAGGTTACTGTAGGACATTTGTTAGGTATGTTGATGAAAATTGATTTGTTGCAACTAATTTAATTTCACTCCCCATATCAGTATCCATTTCCATGCCAATCATTTTTATTTCCTAATTTAGTATGGCCTGCCTTCTTAATTTTCAAATGGCAGTGGTCAGTGGATGGCTCAAAATTCATGAAGCACGTCTTTGATTTCAAAACACACACACACACACACACACACACACACACACACACACACACACACACACACACACACACACACACACACACACACACACACACACACACAACAACAACACACACCACACAACACACACACACAGCCTCCCTCCCCAACTCTCCCATGTTATGTCATACTGTGCAGCCCTCGGTTCTCTGTACCCACTGGCCTAAATGCATCAGAAAGCAGCTGGCAGGTTTATTTTTAGTTACGTTTCAGTCGAGAGAGCATCAGGTCCCCACTCAGGGAAATCGCTTCACTGAAGTGCCTGGTGTCAAAACAGCCCTGTTGGACATGGAGGTTACACACCGAGACACACACACACCGAGACAAACACACTGAGACACATACACGGACAAAACTCACACATAAACACACACACAGACCACATTCAGTCACAACCGTCACCCCGCCGCATGATGCTACACTCACTTGACCTCTCATATCGTGTCTCCACAACGATTAAACCATCATTCTTTGAAGAGGTCACCGCCATAATAATAAACGGCAGAATTTTAAGGAGGCTACCATCTTGGCACAGTGAAATTACTTGGCATTTCCCGAGTGGCGCAGCGGTCTAAGGCACTGCTAGCGGCATCACTACAGACCCTGGTTTGATCCCGGGCTGTATCACAACCGGCCATGATCGGGAGTCCCATAGGGCGGCGCACAATTGGCCCAGCGTCGTCTGGGTTAGGGGAGGGTTTGGTCAGGGTAGGCCGTCATTGTAAATAAGAATTTGTTCTTCACTGTCATGCCTAGTTAAATAAAGGTTAAATATTTTAGTTTAAAAAAAATATTCTCCAAAATAGCAACTCGACCTATCTGATCATCCACGTGCCTAGTCTGTCTCCTCAAACTTTTGAGAACCGAGCCTGAACTGAGGCCTCCAGGCAAGCACCTCTATGACCACCTCCAAGGTGCAGAAATAAATATCTCCAAATTCCAAGGGGACACGTTGCAACAACGTGACATGGGTGCTGAGTGCACGGGCACTAGGGATGCATCTGCACATGAAACCCCCAATGTTGATCCGGGGTGGACTGTTGGGCCCGGTGGGGGTGGCGGTGGCATCTTGAGGATGGATAGCAAATGGGCTCTCATCCCAAACCATGTTGGTCCTGAAAGGTGTGCAGTCGACCCTCCACTCCCTGGTTTCCGGTTTATTTTTAAGTGCCATCATGCCCAGGCCCCAGATGCCCACAGCTGCTCGAAAAATTGTCAGTGTAAAAAAGAGCTGGGTAATTGTTCTGAAGAGACAGCCACTCCATATTATAATGGCATATAGCCATCCCACTGGGCACAGATGTCAATTCAACATCTATTCCATTGAATGACGTGGAAACAAAGTTGACTCAACCAGTGAGTGCCCAGTGGGATGGGAGCTCAATGGAGGATAATACATGTGTGAGGGAGGGGGGGCATTTCCATCAAAAAGGACCCATGAGAACCAACATGTACCAACAAAAACTAGTTCATAAGATCATTTCAAATTGGGTGTCAAATGAAAGGCTATTTTAAAAACAAAAAACAATGTTTTAAGTGAGAAGTAGGCATTGGTCTGAAGCTGAAAAAGAAAGGAAATTCTTGAAGAATTAACAAGTAATGATAGACCTGACAATTAGTTAGTGATTTTACTGATATACATTTTGTGGTTAAAATTTGAATTGGTAGTGGAATGACCAAAAACTCAGAAACTGAATTCCTGCAACTGAAAAATCATGGGAAATCATTATAGTCACAAACCACAGTTGGGTCACCTGCTACTGTCCTCCCTTCCACTGGCATACTGTTATGTTCAGCAACCTCTCTCTCTCGCAGTACAGTACATTGTAATGCACTGTACTACACACTACTGCACTCTACACTACTGCACTGTTTGGAACTCTACCCTACTCTACTGCATTGTACTCTACACTACTGTACTGAACTCTACCCTACTTTACTCTACTGAACTCTACTCTACTGTACTGAACTCTACTGCACTGTACTGAACTCTACCCTACTTTACTCTACTGAACTTTACTCTACTGCCCTGTACTGAACTCTACTGCACTGTACTGAACTCTACCCTACCCTACTTTACTCTACTGAACTTTACTCTACTGCCCTGTGCTGAACTCTACTGCACTGTACTGAACTCTACCCTACTGTGCTGTACTGTACTCTACTCTACTGCCCTGTACTGAACTCTACTGCACTGTACTGAACTCTACCCTACTGTGCTGTACTGTACTCTACCCTACTCAGCTGCGCTGTACTGAACTCTACCCTACTCAGCTGCACTATACTGAATTCTACCCCACTGTACTGAACTCTACCCTACTTTACTCTACTGAACTCTACTCTACTGCACTGTACTGAACTCTACTGCACTGTACTGAAATCTACCCTACTTTACTCTACTGAACTCTACTCTACTGCACTGTACTGAACTCTACTGCACTGTACTGAACTCTACTGCACTGATCTGAACTCTACTGTACTGAACAATACTCTACTGCACTGTACTGAACTCTACTGCACTGATCTGAACTCTACTGTACTGAACAATACTCTACTGCACTGTACTGAACTCTACCCTACTCTACTGCACTGTACTGAACTCTACCCTACTTTACTGTACTGTACTGAACAATACTCTACTGCACCGTACTGAACTCTACCCTACTTTACTGTACTGTACTGAACAATACTCTACTGTACTGAACTCCACCCTACTCAGCTGCACTGTACTCTACCCTACTGTACTGAACTCTACCCTACTGTACTGAACTCTACCCTACTGTGCTGTACTGAACTCTACCCTACTCTACTGCACTATACTGAACTCTACCCTAATCTACTGTTCTGTGCTGTATTGTACTGTACTGCACTTTACTGTGTCTACTGTGCTGCGCTGTGATGTCCAAACCTGTGAAATGTGGAATTGCCCTTGGTGTGTCAACCATAGTAATAGAATGAAAACAAACTCATTCTAGTTTAGTGGTGTCAAAAGTCCTAGATCCATTAGATCGGATCCTTACATTTTTCACATCAGTTCACGTGTTGTGTATGTGTGCATCCATCAACCTTGTACCTCCTGACATTTACTGATCTCAACATCCCTGCCTCTCGCTTTCTCTCCTGTTGATTGCATGTGACCCTTGAGTCTAACCGGCACAAACACACAGCACAGCACCACACAATTAAGCTCCACCATAGGTCCCACTTGTACTGACTTCTGGGAATTGGACCCTCCTCAGGGACCTCAGCCTGTAATTGTGTGTTTCTGTTTGTTTAACTGCTGAGTCAATGCCCTGTGCTGCTCACCCACCTAGAATATGTTTGTCACTTCACTTTAAGATTATGGGATTGGACTTTACTGTTTTCTCAAGCATCAAGCATGATTGTCAGGGTGGTATAGAATAGGTTTGCAATTTACTTGCCATTTAGTTGCCTGGGCATGCAAGGCAGGTAGAGGCTAGACCTAAGAGCTGTATGGCTATTGTTTAGAAAGGGTAGCTCCAGGGAAAGGGAGACCTGCTGAACAGACAAGGCAATGAACGGCGGCAATGAAAGCAAGATTGTGCCAAAAAGACATGGTCGCCCTCTTTCTAGCACCTAGCCAACTTGACAGTATTTAAAAATAATAATAATGTATTACATTATTAACTACAGCCGGAAATAACCTTTGGATATTAGATCGGCGGTCACTTAACAGCATTTCCACCAGAAATTCAACTTCCCCGAGTTGGATCCTTTGTTTGAACACTAGACCCGCTACAATTTGCGTACAGCCCCAACAGATCCACGGAGGACTCGATCGTTATCGCACTGCACACTGCCCTCTCCCATCTGGACAAGAGAAATACATACACTGCACACTGCCCTCTCCCATCTGGACAAGAGAAATACATACACTGCGAAAAAAAAGTATTTGGTCAATAACAAAAGTTTATCTCAATACTTTGTTATATACCCTTTGTTGGCAATGACAGAGGTCAAACGGTTTCTGTAAGTCTTCACAAGGTTTTCACACACTGTTGTGGTATTTTGGCCCATTCCTCATGCAGATCTCCTCTAGAGCAGTGATGTTTTGGGCTGTTGCTGGGCAACACGGACTTTCAACTCCCTCCAAAGATTTCTATGGGTTGAGATCTGGAGACTGGCTAGGCCACTCCAGGACCTTGAAATGCTTTTACGAAGCCACTCCTTCGTTGCCCGGGCGGTGTGTTTGGGATCATTGTCATGCTGAAAGACCCAGCCACGTTTCATCTTCAATGCCCTTGCTGATGGAAGGAGGTTTTCACTCAAAATCTCACGATACATGGCCCCATTCATTCTTCCTTTACACGGATCAGTCTCCTGGTCCCTTGCAGAAAAAACAGCCCCAAAGCATGATGTTTCCACCCCCATGCTTCATCAGTAGGTATGGTGTTCTTGGATGCAACTCAGCATTCTTGTCCTCCAAACACGACGAGTTGAGTTTTACCAAAAAGTTCTTTTGGTTTCATCTGACCTAGTCATTCTCCCAATCTTCTTCTGGATCATCCAAATGCTCTCTAGCAAACTTCAGACGGGCCTGGACATGTACTGGCTTAAGCAGGGGGACACGTCTGGCACTGCAGGATTTGAGTCCCTGTGGCGTAGTGTGTTACTGCGGTAGGCTTTGTTACTTTGGTCCCAGCTCTCTGCAGGTCATTCACTAGGTCCCCCCGTGTGGTTCTGGGATTTTTGCTCACCGTTCTTGTGATCATTTTGACCCCACGGGGTGAGATCTTGCGTGGAGCCCCAGATCGAGGAGATTATCAGTGGTCTTGTATGTCTTCCATTTCCTAATAATTGCTCCCACAGTTAATTATTCAAACCAAGCTGCTTACCTATTGCAGATTCAGTCTCCCCCTGGTGCAGGTCTACATGTGTCCTTTGACAGTTCTTTGGTCTTGGCCATAGTGGAGTTTGGAGTGTGACTGTTTGAGGTTGTGGACAGGTGTCTTTTATACTGATAACAAGTTCAAACAGGTGCCATTTAAGTTAACGAGTGGAGGACAGAGGAGCCTCTTAAAGAAGAAGTTACAGGTCTGTGAGAGCCAGAAATCTTGCTTGTTTTGTAGGTGACCAAATACTTATTTTCCACCATAATTTGCAAATAAATTCAAAAAAATCCTACAATGTGATTTCTGGATTTTCTTTTCTCATTTTGTCTGTCAAGATCATGTGAAAGATTAACAGGCCTCTCTCATCTTTTTAAGTGGGAGAACTTGCACACATTGGTGGCTGACTAAATTAACTTTTGTTCCCACTGTATGTATTTCTCTTGTCCAGATGGTGAGGGCAGTGTGCAGTGTATGTAATTTCTCTTGTCCAGACTGGGAGAGGCAGTGCAAATGTTCCCTATTTCTCTTGTCCAGATGGGAGAGGGCAGTGTGCAGTGTATATTCTCT
>NC_036869.1:3821648-3913745 GCF_002910315.2 Salvelinus sp. IW2-2015
TATTTTCCACCATCATTTGCAAATAAATTCATTAAAAATCCTACAATGTGATTTTCTGGATTTTTCCCCTTCATTTTGTCTGTCATAGTTGAAGTGTACCTATGATGAAAATTACAGGCCTCTCTCATGTTTTTAAGTGGGAGAACTTGCACAATTGGTGGCTGACAATACTTTTTTGCCCCACTGTATAAGCTTTTTTTATTTCAGCTCATGAAACATGCGATCAACACCTTACATGTTGCGTTTATATTTTTCTTCATTGTATATTTATATTCTAGACTGACATTGCTCGTTGTGACATTTCTTGATTTATTTACATTTTTTGGCATCTGTGTGTATTGCTCTGTATTACTGCACTGTTGGAGCCAGAAACATAAGCATTTTGCTGCACCTGCGATAAATATCTGCAAAATGTGTGTACATGACCAATAAAATGTGATTTGATAACAACAAATGGGAACATTAGATCACTTTACTCTCATTGTTTATTTAGAGTGCAAATGGCAGGCCAAACATCATGGATTTATATGGTGCACTTTAAAAAGGAAAGGTTCCTTTAGGAGTTCTTCAAATTGAAACTGTGGGGAACCCCTATAAAATCTTTGAAGAAGAACCCCTTTTAATGGATCCTCGAACCTTTTGGGGTTAATTTTTGAACACCCCCACCCTCCACCATATTATGATTATTAATTATAATAATAATACACATAACAGTAACACAATATTTTAGTTGTTAGTGTTTATTATGATTTTAGTGGCAAAGCAGAATACAAAAATCTAAATAGGAGGTAAACCCCCAGCAGAGCCCCAAGTCCAATGGGTATATCCTCTGGCTTGTTGATGTTAATGTGTTGATGTTCTCCGTATCCATAGCCAGAATGATTTTACAGTGCACGGGGATCGAACAGGTTTCCTGTTATACTCAGAGGTGTAGGAATGGTCTGTGAATCTAAAGAAAATATGTGCAGATGATTAAGAAAACATTCACACGACAGTATTTATACCTTGGTTTTTGTGGTAAATGTGAATGAAAAAAAACAGTTGATAATGGTTTTCATACACATTGTAACGGGTGTCCTCCTCCTCTTCAGACGAAGAGGAGGAGTAGGGATTGGACCAAAGTGCAGCGTGATATTTGGACATAATGAAGTTTATTAAAGTACTGACGAAAACCGAAAACACTTCAACAAACTACAAAATAAGAAAACGACGTAGACAGACCTGAACATGGAACTTACATAAATGCACGAAGAACTCACGAACAGGAACGGACTACATCAAACGAACAAACAAACCGAAACAGTCCCGTGTGGTGCAACATACACAGACACAGAAGACAATCACCCACAAACAAACAGTGTGAACAGCCAACCTATATATGGTTCTCAATCAGAGGAAACGTCAAACACCTGTCCCTGATTGAGAACCATATAAGGCTAATTACAAGTGACCTAAACATAGAAACACAAAACATAGAATGCCCACCCCAACTCACGCCCTGACCAACTAAACACATACAAAAATAACATAAAACAGGTCAGGAACGTGACACACATGCCTTGTCCATAATGTAGAGGTCTATCGAATTTTCATTGAAGAGGTAATGGAGGATGATAATGCAAGTGATCTGCATAACATACCAATTGACATACCTTTGTATACCTCCTCGTCTGTATCTGCCCCCAATACAGCTAGCCTTCAACATATTCTTATAGCATACATGTTCTTACCTCTTTGTTGAGTGATATCCAATGAATCGTGTCCATTTTCAGATTTAGAAAGATTTGCACAAATATTAAAAGATAGATGGTATCATCATAAAACAATATATATTTAGATCATACAAACCTTTCCTTAAATTGAGGAGATCTTAAAAATGTTCAGGTAAGTGCCTGCACCTGCTGTCCTAACTGTCCAAATATTTCAGTTGGGCAGTTAGGTTCCTGCAAGAACCCCTACCAACTAACGAGGTTCCTTGATGAACCCCACCTCCTATGGAGTTCTTGGAAGAACCTTTTGGGGGCAATTTTCAGTGCCAAGAACCATAAGGTTCTTCAAAGAACTTTGAGGATCTTAGAAGAACCCTTGTTGAACAGCACCAGCTGTTCTGGATGACTGTGTGATAATGCTCTCTGTAGCCGATGTGAGCAAGACCTTTAAACAGGTCAACTTTCACAAAGCTGCGGGCCAGACTGATTACCAGGACGTATACTCAAAGCATGCGCGGACCAACTGGCAAGTGTCTTCACTGACATTTTCAACCTCTCCCTGACCGAGTCTGTAATATCTACGTTTCAAGCAGACCACCATAGTCCCTGTGCACAAGAAACCGAAGGTAACCTGCCTAAATGATTACCGCCCCGTAGCACTCACGTTGGTAGCCATGATGTGCTTTGAAAAGCTGGTCATGGCTCACATAAATAGCATCTTCCCGGATACCCTAGACTCATTCCAATTCGCATACCACCCCAACAGATCCACAGATGACGCGATCTCAATCGCACTCCACACTACCCTTTCTCACCTGGACAAAAGGAACACCTATGTGAGAATGCTGTTCATTGACTACAGCTCATCGTTCAACAATCTAGTGCCCACAAAGCTCATCACTAAGCTAAGGACCCTAGGACTAAACACCTACCTCTGCAACTGGATCCTGGACCTCCTGATGGGCCGCCCCCAGGTGGTAATGGTAGGCAACAACACATCTGCCACGCTAATCTTCAACACTGGGGCCCCTCAGGGGTGTGTACTTAGTCCCCTCCTGTACTCCTTGTTCACCCACGACTGCATGGCCAAACACGACTCCAACACCATCATTAAGTTTGCTGACGACACAACAGTGGTAGGCCTGATCACCGACAACGATGAGACAGCCTATAGGGAGGAGGTCAGAGAACTGGCAGTGTGGTGCTAGTACAACAACCTCTGCCACAATGTGAGCAAGACAAAGGAGCTGATCGTGGACTACAGGATAAGGCGGGCTGAACAGGCCCCCATTAACATCGACGGGGCTGTAGTGGAGCGGGTCGAGAGTTTCAAGTTCCTTGGTGTCCACATCACCAACACAATATCATGGTCCAAACACACCAAGACAGTCACAAAAGGGCACGACAAAACCTTTCCCCCCTCAGGAGACTGAAAAGATTTGGCATGGGTCCCCAGATCCTCCAAAAATTCTACAGCTGCACCATCGATAGCATCCTGACCGGTTGCATCACCACCTGGTATGGCAACTGCTCGGTATCTGACCGTAAGGCCCAGTACATCACTGGGAACAAGCTTCCTGCCATCCAGGACCTATATAATAGGCGGTGTGAGAGGAAAGCCCATAAAATTGTCAGAGACTCCAGTCAACCAAGTCTCCCTCTGCTACTGCACGGCAAGCAGTACCGGAGCGCCAAGTCTAGGACCAAAAGGCTCCTTAACGGCTTCTACCCCCAAGCCATAACACTGCCGGACTATTTACATTGACCCCCCCCCCCTACAATGCATAGTTGCTGCTACAATGCATAGTCACTTCATCCCATACCTATCCCTACCTATGTACAAATTACCTACGCACACTGACTACCCTCGTTTATTGTTATTTTATTGTGTTACTTTTTCAAATGTTTTATTTTATTTGGCAAATATTCTCTTAACTCTTTAACTGCATTGTTGGTTAAGGGCTTGTAAGTAAGCATTTCACGGTACTTATTGCATTCAGAGCATGTGACAAATACAATTTGATTTGAACCCTTAATTTTTAGAGTGTGGGGGACCTGAGCCTTTATTCATTTTAAGAAACTTTCAAGAATCTCTTTACACAAAATATAAAAAATGTATGGAACATTGGCACAAATATTTCCATTGCTTTGAAGTAAGGGGAGAAATTCTCCTCAATTTCACTCTCAACCCTGGCGATTTGAATGGGTAAACTACATTGTAGGATAATCATTGGGGATAAATTAAAGATTTAGTGGAAGACGGTTGTACACTTCCCTGACAATGCTTATTTCTTCCTGCAAGTGAGAGAAACTTTTGGCGGGTTCAGCATTATTTACTGAGATGAGAACTGAAGAATGAAGATGGGTGGGATAGACCGTTGTGGGCGGCTCTCTCTCCACTCGTATGAGCAGAGGCTCTGTCTGCTTTGCTGTGATATGAGCGGCAGACCCGACCGAGTGTAGCCGAGTAGGCTACGTGCCATAAATAAATCAAGTCTGAACTGTCTCAACCGAGTCAGAGAAAAGGGTATTTGGTGTCGGCTGTTTACCTCCAGTTATTCTCTTGGGAACAACAGAACAGGCTGAATTATTCCGAGCAGGGAGCTAGCTGCGTAAGGTAGGCTAAAGCAGCACAGGGAGGGGCGAGAGCGCGGTAGAGACGGGCGCATAAACTCATTTGACCACGTCTGTTCTCTCATAACCAGCCCTCTACAAGCTGAAAGCCGTTCTGCAAGAGATGTTTGGTCTGTCTTTGTCGTAGGGTGTACTCATAATTCGAGGAGCGGTCAGAGGATTCGATGTACGTGGACCAGTGCCATATATTTAGATAAATATATGGATCTGCTGTGGATTGAATGTGTTCTTCACACCGGCAGTTTTAAGTCGTCGGAGTGAACCGAGGTGCGTTTTTGCGCGGCTGGGGGTCTACCGTTGGTCAGTGTCTGTCAAACAGCGGCTCGCTGGGGGGCAGTCTTATTGGCTTTTTATGGCACTGATTGAATTGGATTTTGAGGTTATAAAGTTTATCTGTATTAGTGTGTGTCAGTGTAATGCTCCACAATTCTTCAATATTGTAGACTAGGCTAATAATTATATAATTGAATCTGGAGCAGGACTAAATGGGCAATTGTAAACAATTCCTGAAATCGTATTTTTTTATTGAACACGTATTGTATGTAGGTAGTAAAGCAGATAAATTCAGTTCTCTGTGAAAATTTTCTCATAATTGTAATGTTTTTATTGTTATTTTGACCCTTAGAGAATCATTTCCAGCATATCTAATGTGGAAAATTGGTTGGGGAAATGAAAACAGTGATGGAAGGTGAATTGAAGGCCTTTTTGTGGCTCATTTAATAAACAAACCATTATTTTATGTTGCACACCATCTTGAATCATAATTTACATACAGGGCTGGCCCAAGCCTTTTGGGGGCCCTAAGCGAGATTTGGTTGCAGCCCCCCCCCCCCCCCACCTCACAGCAAACATTTTAGTGGCCCCCCTCTTGATGATGGAGAGAAAAATGTCAGTTTTAAAGTTAATTTCCTTTTTACACATTTTGCCTTGGGGAGTAAAGAAAATGTTGTAGATTTAAAGCAAGCTTTCTGCAATTCTACACATTTTGCCATTGGATGGAGACATTTTTTGCAGTTTTTAAAGCTGATTTCCTGCAATTCTACAKATTTTATGAAGACTTATGGTTGAATCAATGCTGTTTCCACGTCATTTCAACAACAAAAAAGTCAATATGATGAATTTGAATCAACACGAAAAACTAATTGAATTTGCAAAAAGTCATCAATGTAAAGGAAGATAGTATTTTTTTCACCCAACTTTTAACCTAAATTCAATGACGTGATTTTTGTTGTTGTTGTTGAATTCACATTAGTTCACAACTCAACCAAATGTAAATAAAAATAGACGTTGAACTGACATCTGTGCCCAGTGGGATGTTAATGATATCTGAGTGAGAGTGGCAAACAAAATAAATTACTGCCCCTAGTGACATATCCTGCATGCCCGGTCGGCATTCGGCCATGATTACTACAAGTTTAGATAGATTGGTAAATTAGTCTAGCCAGCTAAGAATTGTTAGCTGACATGGTTAATTGAGTGACTGTCAGTAGCTATGAAATATGTGCATTTTCCCACCAGTGGTGTGTTTCAACCAAACTGACTTGTTGCGGAACTCTACAGATAGTTGGTAACAAAAACTGTTGCGTTAAATAGCAAATGTGGTCTTGGCACGTGTGCTCTAGCCAACAGTGCGGCTAGGCTAGTCTACATGATGAGATTATTATGGATAAGGAGAATAATATTTTTTGGTTGTCAAACGGCAGTCAAGTATTGATCATCATGTCACCAGAATAAGATCACTCTACATTTACTGGAAAGGTGCGTCAAACTCATCCCTGTGCACTTTCAGCACCCTGGGAAGTTCATCACAATTGATTTAATCTGTAGCTCAACAAACTGCATGGTTTCCCGTGTCTTCGTCGGAGGACCACACACCATATCATTGCGTGAGTCCAAGTTTACTTCGATATGATGGTTATTATATCACTATTTGCGCGTAAAGGAATTTACACCTCCATTTCTCGCATAATACATTTTACAGACACAAAAAGATCCCACCATGTCAAACGAACAAATGATCTGTTGGCATTTATAAAATTATGCCGAAACTTCCTGTGTCCCTCACAGCTGTCGTGATATTTTTTTTAAATTTAATTTAATTTTATACGTGTTATGACTTTACTTGCATAAAAACTGTGGATGGGAACTGACTGACATAAAAAGAGAAACTGCTGATGCACAACCAAATTTTGAAATTGCACCTTGTTGTAGTCTTCTATTCTAACTCTCAACAGGAAATTGAGACCTCAACTGAGTCCGCCCCCCCCCATAAGAAAGTATGTGTATATACAGTCGTGGCCAAAAGTTTTGAGAATGACACAAATATAAATTTCCACAAAGTTTGCTGCTTCAGTATCTTTAGATATTTTGTGTCAGATGTTACTATGGAAAACTGAAGTATAATTTACAAGCATTTCATGTGTCAAAGGCTTTTATTGTCAATTATATGAAGTTGATGCAAAGAGTCAATATTTGCAGTGTTGACCCTTCTTTTTCAAGACCTCTGCAATCCGCCCTGGCATGCTGTCAATTAACTTCTGGGCCACATCCTGCCTGACTGGCAGCCCATTCTTGCATAATCAATGCTTGGAGTTTGTCAGAATTTGTGGGMTTTTGTTTGTCCACCCGCCTCTTGAGGATTGACCACACATTCTCAATGGGATTAAGGTCTGGGGAGTTTCCTGGCCATGGACCCAAAATATTGATGTTTTGTTCCCCGAGCCACTTAGTTATCACTTTTGCCTTATGGCAAGGTGCTCCATCATGCTGGAAAAGGCATTCTTCGTCACCAAACTGTTCCTGGGTGGTTGGGAGAAGATGCTCTCGAAGGGTGTTTTGGTACCATTCTTTATTCATGGCTGTGTTCTTAGGCAAAGTTGTGAGGGAGCCCACTCCCTTGGCTGAGAAGCAACCCCACACATGAATGGTCTCAGGATGCTTTACTGTTGGCATGACACAGGACTGATGGTAGCGCTCACCTTGTCTTCTCCGGACAAGCTTTTTTCCGGATGCCCCAAACAATCGGAAAAGGGATTCATCAGAGAAAATGACTTTACCCCAGTCCTCAGCAGTCCAATCCCTTTACCTTTTGCAGAATATCAGTCTTTCCCTGATGTTTTTCCTGGAGAGAAGTGGCTTTGCCGCCATTCTTGACACCAGGCCATCCTCAAAGTCTTCGCCTCACTGTGTGTGCAGATGCACTCACACCTGCCTGCTGCCATTCCTGAGCAAGCTCTGTACTGGTGGTGCCCCGATCCCGCAGCTGAGTCAACTTTAGGAGACGGTCCTGGCGCTTGCTGGACTTTCTTGGGCGCCCTGAAGCCTTCTTCACAACAATTGAACCGCTCTCCTTGAAGTTCTTGATGATCCGATAAATGGTTGATTTAGGTGCAATCTTACTGGCAGCAATATCCTTGCCTGTGAAGACCTTTTTGTGCAAAGCAATGATGACGGCACGTGTTTCCTTGCAGGTAACCATGTTTGACAGAGGAAGAACAGTGATTCCAAGCACTATCCTCCTTTTGAAGCTTCCAGTCTGTTATTCGAACTCAATCAGCATGACAGAGTGATCTCCAACCTTGTCCTCGTCAACACTCACACCTGTGTTAACGAGAGAATCACTGACATGATGTCAGCTGGTCCTTTTGTGGCAGGGCTAAAATGCAGTGGAAATGTTTTTGGGGGATTCAGTTCATTTGCATGGCAAAGAGGGACTTTGCAATTAATTGCAATTCATCTGATCACTCTTCATAACATTCTGGAGTATATGCAAATTGCCATCATACAAACTGAGGCAGCACACTTATATTTGTGTCATTCTCAACTTTTGGCCACGACATTTTGTTAGGTTACAGCCTTATTCTATGTATATATAAAAAAAAAATCTGTGTCAATCTACACACAATACCCCATAATGACAAAGAAATGTATTCAGACCCTTTACTCAGTACTTTGTTGAAGCACCTTACAGCAATTACATCCTTGAATCTTCTTGGGTATGACACTACAAGCTTGGCACACCTGTATTTGGGGACTATCTCCCATTCTTCTCTGCAGATCCTCAAGCTCTGTCAGGTTGGATGGGGAGCGTTGCTGTACAACTATTTTCAGATCTCTCCAGAAATGTTTTCGATCGGGTTCAAGACAACACAGGAATGCCTAAGGGACAAGTCTCTGAATGTCCTTGAGTAGCCCAGACTTGAACCCGATCGAACATCTCTGGAGAGACCTGAAAATAACTGAGCAGTGATGCTCCCCATCAACTTGACAGAGCTTGAGAGGATCTGCAGAGAAGAATGGAAGGAACTCTCCAAATACAGGTGTGCCAAGCTTCTAGCGTCATACCAAAGAAGACTGGAGGCTGTAATCACTGCCAAAGGTGCTTCAACAAAGTACTGAGTAAAGGGTCTGAATACTTACGTAAATGTGATATTTCCATTTTTGTAGTTAAAAAAAAAATGAAAGCCTGATTCACACAGTCTCCTCTGAACAGTTGATGTTGAGATGTGTCTGTTACTTTAGCATTTATTTGGGCTGCAATTTCTGAGGCAGGTAACTCAAATGAACTTTTCCTTTCCTGTGGCGGTACGATTGAGAGACAGTTTCATCATAGCACCTGAGTAAAGTGTCTGAATATTTCCATTTCTTTATTTTTAATACATTTGACCAAAATTCTAAACCTGTTTTTGCTTTGTCATTATAGGGTATTGTGTGTGAATTGATGAGGCAATTAAAAAAAATATTTTTTGAGTAAGGATGTAACGTAACAAAATGTGGAAAAAGTCAAGGGGTCTGAATAATTACCGAATGCAGTGTGTGTGTGAACAGAAATGTTATTTCAGCTCGTGAAACATGGGACCAACACTTTACATGTTGCGTTTATATTTTTGTTCAGTGTGTGTGTGTATACTGTGTATATATACCAGTCAAAAGTTTGGACACACCTACTCATTCCATGGTTTTTCTTAATTTTTACTATTTTATACATTATAGAATAATAGTGAAGAACTTCAAGAACTTTGAAAGTTTCTTCAAGGGCAGTCGCAAAAACCTCCAAGCACTATGATGAAACTGCCTCTCATGAGGACCGCCACAGGAAAGGAAGACCCATAGTTACCTTTGCTACAGAGGATAAGTTCATTAGAATTACCAGCCTCAGAAATTGCAGCCCAAATAAATGCTTCAGAGTTCAAGTAGCAGACACATCTCAACATCAACTGTTCAGAGGAGACTGCATGAAACAGGCCTTCATGGTTGAATTGCTGCAAAGAAACCACTGCTAAAACACACAATAATAAGAAGAGACATGTTTGGGCCAAGAAACACAAGTAATGGACGCTAGACTAGTGGAAATCTGTCCTTTGGTCTGATGAGTGTAAATTTTAGATTTTTAGTTCCAAACGCCGTGGCTTTGTGAGAAGCAGAGTAGGTGAACGGATGATCTCCACACGTGTGGTTCCTACTGTGAAGCATGGAGGAGGTGTGATGGTGCTGTGCTGGTGACACTGTTGGTGATTTATTTAGAATTCAAGGCATACTTAGCCAGCATGGCTACCGCAGCATTCTGCAGCGATACGCCATCCCAACTGGTTTGCGCTTAGTGGGACTATCATTTGTTTTTCAACAGGACAATGACCCAACACACCTCCAGACTGTATATATCCATCTATCCAGCTATCCATCTATCTCTATCGCTCTCTCCTATCTATCTATCTATCTATCTATCTATCTATCTATCTATCTATCTATCTATCTATCTATTTATCTATCTATTTATTAATTAATGAATAATTATTATTATAAAAATATTTTTTTCTCCATTATTTTGGGTTCGGGGGCCCCCTAGCGGCCGGGGACCCTAATCAACCACTGATGTCGCTTATGCTTGGAGCCGACCCTGTTTACATAGTGCCAGTCATGTGGGAGGGGAGAGACGAGAGGGGGAGAGTGAGAAAGAGAGGGAAATATCATTGTGTAATCTGTTCTCCAGTCAGTCCTTCCCGAGGATACAGCCAGTGTTTCGTGTTTGTTTCTCAGATTTATCTGGCTTGTGGTTAATTCTCTCTTCTGTCTTTCTTTGCCTCCCCCCTTTCCTCCCCGTTGGCTCTGCACAGTTTTACACCCTTGGCGCTGTGCTTTTGATGGCGTTCTTGCAGAGGACTGGAGACTACTGCCACGCTCAACATCCCAGAGCATAGGCTGATCCAGGGGAGGATGCCCACTGCTCTGCCTTCTCCGCCTAATACCCTGCACTGATCCCTGGGTACCAACGCATCGAGGGCTCCCTGCCTCCCAGGACTCTCCACACCCTAGGTCTGTCACTCTAAGACCCTCTCTCAGGAACCCTAATGGGGTGATTGGACTAACTATTCCACTACTCTTCAGTGAAAGCCCCAAGACCTCATCTAAACCAACCACAGTGACCCTCCCAAGGATCGACCAACCCGAGGACAGACTTGTATTTATCTATCTTCTTAAAGGAGGGACCGGACTGAGAACGTCTGCAGGGTTAAAGGAGACAGGAGTTTAGCCCACCAGCGACCGTGGCCACCGTGGACGACCAGTTTGTGGTCCCCTTGCGTCCCTGTCCGTGTTGCGTTCGCACCCCCAGCTGGGTAAGGGTTGTCAACATGGCCCGTATGAACCGGCCGGCGCCGGCCGAGGTGTGCTACAAGAACATGCGGCTGCTCATCACGCACAACCCCACCAACTCCACCCTCAACAGCTTCATCGAGGTGAGGACCGCTCTATCCTCACTCGTTTAGACCTGCTAATATGTTTTTTCTCATGATTCTCTCTCCATAAATCCCTGTCTTTCTCTCTAGTTCTTTTCTCCCATTTCTCTTTCCCTCTCATCCTCCCTATTTTTTTCCCTCTCTTCATGTCGTTATTCTCTCTCTCCTTGTCTTTCTGTTTTTCTCCTTGGCTTTGTTTCCACTAACACATCTTCTTGACACTGCTCCAAGGCCCTATCTTAAACTTCTTAAGGCTAGGCACCTCGATAACATCCGCTGAAATGGCAGAGCGCGAAATTCAAAAACTTTTTTTTAGAAATATTTAACTTTCATACATTCACAAGAGCAATACACCAAATTAAAGCTTAACTTCTTTTTAATCTAGCCATCGTGTCCGATTTTAAAAAGGCTTTACAGCGAAAGCACACCATATGATCGTTAGGTCAGGGCCTAGTCACAGAAAAACATACAGCCATATTCCAGCCAAAGAGAGGAGTCACAAAAAGCAGAAATAGAGATAAAATTAATCACTAACCTTTGATGATCTTCATCAGATGGCACTCATTGGACTTCATGTTACACAATACATGTATGTTTTGTTCTATAAAGTTCATATTTATATCCAAAAATCTGAGTTTACATTGGCGCGTTATGTTCAGTAATGTTGTGCCTCGAAAACATCTGGCAAATTTGCAGAGAGCCACATCAATTTACAGAAATACTCATCATAAACTTTGATAAAAGATACAAGTGTTATGCATAGAATTAAAGATATACTTCTCCTTAATGCAACCACTGTGTCAGATTTCAAAAAAGCTTTACGGAAAAAGCACACCATGCAATAATCTGAGTACAGCGCTAAGCCACAAAAACAAGCCATACAGATAGCCGCCATGTTGTGGAGTCAGTAAAAGTCAGAAATAGCGTTATAAATATTCACTTACCTTTGATGATCTTCATCAGAATGCACTCCCAGGAATCTCAGTTCCACAATAAATGTTCGTTTTGTTCGATAAAGTTCATCTTTATGTCCAAATACCTCTTTTTTGTTAGCGCGTTTAGTTCACCAATCGAAATTCACAAGGTGCGGGCAAGTCCAGACAAAGTCAAAAAAGTTATATTACAGTTCGTAGAAACATGTCAAATGATGTAAAGAATCAATCTTTAGGATGTTTTTATCATAAATCTTCAATAATGTTTCAACCGGACAATTCCTTTGTCTTTAGAAATGAAAAGGAACACAGAGCTCGCTCTCACGGCTGCGCGCGTGACTTAGCTCAAGGCATTCTGCCAGACACCTGGTTCAAACAGCTCTTATTCGCTCCCCCTTCATAGTAGAAGCCTGAAACAAGGTTCTAAAGACTGTTGACATCTAGTGGAATCCTTAGGAAGTGCAATATGACCCCATTTACACTGTATATACGAAAGGCAATGACTTGAAAAACTACAAACCTCAGGTTTCCCACTTCCTGGTTGGATTTTTCTCAGGTTTTCGCCTGCCATATGAGTTCTGTTATACTCACAGACATCATTCAAACAGTTTTAGAAACTTCAGAGTGTTTTCCATCAAAATATACTAATAATATGCATATTATAGCTTCTGGGCCTGAGTAGCAGGCAGTTTACTTTGGGCACGCTTTTCATCCGAACGTGAAAATACTGCCCCC
The DNA here is from genome assembly GCF_002910315.2 of Salvelinus sp. IW2-2015. Lineage (NCBI taxonomy): Eukaryota > Metazoa > Chordata > Actinopteri > Salmoniformes > Salmonidae > Salvelinus > Salvelinus sp. IW2-2015. Next base: position 3,834,393 of record NC_036869.1, read on the forward strand.
TATCCCAAACAGGTTAAGAAAGGTGTTTCTATGACACTGAGAAAAAAGCACAGACTATAGAGAGGATCTGATGATGACAACGGTGCGCTGGCTGCTCCAGTTTCCATGGCGATGTGTCCCGCTGCCACGTCGGTCTCTTGGCACGGGCAGTGAGTGGAGCGTGTCGCGCGGTCAGACAATAGCAGAACTAAGGCTGCCTAACAATGCCACGGACAGGCAGGCAACAGACAAACAAACAGTCAAACAGGCAGACAGACCGTCACAGGCAGACAGACCGTCCCAGGCAGACAGACCGTCCCAGGCAGGCAGACAGACCGTCCCAGGCAGGCAGACAGACCGTCCCAGGCAGGCAGACAGACCGTCCCAGGCAAACAGACAGACCGTCCCAGGCAAACAGACAGACCGTCCCAGGCAAACAGACAGACCGTCCCAGGCAAACAGAACGACCGTCCCAGGCAGACAGACAGACCCAGGCAGACAGGCAGACAGAACCCTTAAAGTAACTAAATCAGCCTGCTGTACTGCTATGAGTATGGGTCCATGCACGTGTATAGGCTATATTTTTGTACACACATGTCCCCGCCCCCCAAAAGACACACAGTGTGAGTTATTTTTCAATGGAACTCCTTCCCTCCTTCCTCCACTGTAGGACCTTAAGAAGTACGGAGCCACGACGGTAGTGAGAGTGTGTGAGGTCACCTATGATAAGGCTCCATTGGAGAAGGATGGCATCACTGTGGTGGTGAGTACAGACCAAGGTCACGTCCCTCACACTTCATTGTGAAGTGGACACACAAACACACACGCACTGTGAAGAGAAGAGCAGGGTAGAGCGGAGTGTTTCGGTCGTGGACAGGACTTCCAGTACTGATTCCAGGGGTTTCAGTCGGGTATGGTAGGGTATTGTCATTGGTTGCACTGATTGCGCTATTTGTCTACATAACCTGGTTCAAGCATTCATGACATTACCCTGAAGAAAACACAGTGAGGTGTTTTACCCAATAAATGACTGGGAGTTTACACATATGGAGTGTGTGACTCTCTTTTTTTTATGATAGGGTATGATAGTTGCCATACCCTAGCTCAAAACCCCACATTTTAAGTAGTTACATTTTTTTGGGGGGGGCTGAATTCATTCCAGTCCCGATTTTAAAATTCAACCGCTGTTTATAGTATTAAATGGCTGACTTTAAGACCATGCCAGCCTACGCACCTTTTCTGTCACTTTTAGAAGGCAGGGAGCAGAGACGGGGCCATCTGCTTTGCTGGTCAGCTATTTAGCTAGACAGACCGCTGAAACACTCGGGCTCCTGAGTGCTGCAGCGGTCTACAGAACTGCATCTCAGTGCAAGAGGTGTCACTGCAGTCCCTGGTTCGAATCCAGGCTGCATCACATCCGGCCGTGATTGGGAGTCCCATAGGGCGGCGCACAATTGGCCCAGCGTCGTCCGGGTCTGGCCGAGGTAGGCCGTCATTGTAAATAAGAATATGTTCTTAACTGACTTGCCTAGTTAAATAAAGGCTACATTATGCAGTGCGCCTATTGCTTTGAATTTGATTTTGGCATTTAACTCAACAATGCTTCAATATTCGCAGAATATTTCCCTTCCCTGGCGAATAATGCAGACATGCAGAAATTAGCTGGTATTCATCTCTGGATGCAAAGCAATGAGACAGTGTTGGTGGGAAACGCAGGAGACAGACCGTGTAAGAGCAGTTCCACAAGGATGGCTTCATATAGCCTATAGCAGGGGGTCGGCAACCTTTTTTCATGTGGAGTGCCAATTTACAATTTCTAACGATCTGTGTGCCAGTTATGATTTTCATATACACATTGTAGGCTACCTAACTGTGACCCAAAAAATGTGTAACCGCACACAAATGGAATAATTTTATAGCTGGCTACTATACGGAGGTGCTGTCCATTCAGGGCCATGCCACAGAGCTCCAGTATAGACGGGTTAGCTGACAACGCCACGAAAATTATGTGAACGCTTCAATGGGGCAGAAGGCAGTGTGTTGTTGTGACTCTGGATGGCCAGATAGCTAGCAACAATGACAAACTGCCATGTGAGGAATCGTAGGTGGTTCGTTTCAGTTAGTTTTATCTTGTTCTTGATACCATCTTGTTTTGAGGTGTTTTGACTGATGTCATCTCAATGCCAATATGACAGAAACGTATGTATGTTAGTAGGGTTGCAAAAGGTCGGAAACCTACCGGTAAATATCCAGAATGTTTTCGGACATTTTCCATGGGAGTTAAGCCCGGGAATTTGGGGAATTCTGCCTAAATTCATCAAAAAAGTTAGTTTATAACGGTGAACCTTTTTTGTGTGATACAGATAAGGCAATTTTAGGTCTTGTGGCATATTTTGGTGAAACTATCACAAATTCAATGGAATTGCAACCTTCTGCATGCACAGTGCATTGTTCCATCACATGTACAGCTGATTCTCAAGATCTTGCACACTAATGAGATGCTATTGAGCCCACTCTACTACACTGTCTGAGCCAAGGACTACATGCTTTCTGGTAAGTTTTGATTACAATACTGAGTGGGGTGAATATATTTTATGACATGCATGATTTTTTGTATATATTGTTTTTGTATAGTAGCCTACAGCAAAGTGTGTTTAAATCATTTCTGACTTGTTAACATTTTCTGCTAGTTAGTTTTTGCTACGATGTGGGTTTTAGCTTGCTTGAGCCTGCTTACTGAAGAGTGTTAATTCACCTGTTTCCATACATGTTTCATTTTAAAACATTTATCTTACAAAGGAGTTGTTTAACTGCTTAACTCTTTATCTGTACATGGAATTGTATTTGTTGTTTTTTTACTAATTTTTTCTAATCTTTACAGGAAAATTCCACGGGAACGATCTGATGTGTGGAGACATTTCACTGCAGCTAATGTAGAAGGAAAAGCTGTGTACATTTTGAAAATACTGTGCCAAATCATATGTGAAGAATGCAATAAAGATGCAGAATCATCTGGCCAAGTGCATAAAGTTCCCTCAGCGCTCACAACAAGCAACCTCTGACAAAAGTCCCTCTACTTCTATTTGAGGTTAAAATGATGAATCGGGCACCTTATCGATAGCAACAGCTCTTGGTCCTCCTGGAATCAGAAGTTTTTTTGACTCAATGGAGGAACGTAGACAGAGAAATGCTGATGAATGTCTTGCTCGAGCTGTGTATGCAACTGGTTCATCTTTGATGCTCACAGGCAATGTGTATTGGAAGAGAATTCTGAATGTTCTTCGCACAGCATACACCCCTCCAACCAGACATGCTTTATCTACTCATTTGCTGGATGCAGAGTTCAAGTGAAGGTCAAGCAAATCATAGAGAAAGCAAACTGTATTGCAATCATCTCTGATGGGTGGTCTAATGTTTGTGGGCAAGGAATAATTAACTACATCTCCACCCCTCAACCAGTATTCTACAAGAGCACAGACAAGGTACACCAGACACACCGGTCTCTACATTGCAGATGAGTTGAAGGCAGTCCTCAATGACCTTGGACCACAGAAGGTATTTGCACTGGTGACAGACAATGCTGCGAACATGACGGCTGCTTGGTCTAAAATGGAGGAGTCCTACCCTCACATCACACCCATTGGCTGTGCTGCTCATGCATTGAATCTGCTCCTCATGGACATCATGGCACTGAAAACAATGGATACACTCTACAAGAGAGCCAAAGAAATGGTTAGGTATGTGAAGAGTCATCAAGTTATAGCAGCAATCTACCTCACCAAGTAAAGTGAGAAGAATAACAGCACCACATTGAAGCTGCCCAGCAACACCCGTAGGTGTGGTGTTGTCATCATGTCTGACAGTCTCCTGGAGGGGAAGGAGTCTCCAAGAAATGGCCATATCACAGTCTGCCGATATGGACAGCCCCATCAAGAGGATCGATCCTCCTGGATTATGTATTTTGGGAGAGAGTGGTAAGCAGCCTGAAACTCCTGAAACCTATAGCAATAGCCATTGCACGGATTGAGGGAGACAATGCCATCCTGCCTGATGTTCAGACTCTGCTTTCAGATGTAAGAGAAGAAATCCATACTGCCCACTTCACTGTTGCTCCAAGCAGAGGAAACTGCAGTTCTGAAATACATCAAAAAGCGTGAAGACTTCTGCCTGAAGCCCATACACGCCGCAGCGTACATGTTGGACCTCAAGTATGCTGGTAAGAGCATCCTGTCCGGTGCAGAGGTCAACAAGGCCTATGGTGTCATCACTACCGTGTCTCGCCACCTTGGCCTGGAGGAGGGCAAGGTTCTTGTCAGTCTGGCGAAGTACACTTCCAAGCAAGGGCTTTGGGATTGAGATGCAATATGGCAGTCGTGCCAACATATCTCATCAACCACCTGGTGAAAGAGCCTTTGTGGATCTGAGGCTCTTTCCCCTGTTGCCTCCATCATCCTCCAAATCTCACCAACATCAGCCGCCTCAGCACGCAACTGGTCCTTGTTTGGGAACACACACACCAAAGCACGCAACAGGCTGAAAAATTGAAAAATTGGTGGCCATCAGGGAAAATTTGAGGCTTTTTGAGCCTGACAACGAGTCATCCTCAACAAGGTTGGAAAGTGACAGTGAAGATGAGGCCTCAGAGTCTGATGTTCAAGAGGTGGAAATTGAGGAGGTCCAGGGAGAAGACATGGAAGCCTGAGAGGAAGACAACCAAAGCTTTAGTTTCTAGACTATCATTTTACAGATGTATGTTGAAAATGTTTTTGGGAGATGCGATGGATCATTGGGGATCATTCAATATCCCCTTTGTTATTCAGTGAAATTATCCTATGTGAAGAGTCAACTAATTTAATTAAAGTTCAATTCGTAACTAAATTATTATATATATATTTTTTTTTATTGAAGGATTTAATAATTTGCAATTATGTCTACTTATGATAAGGTAAAAGGTTTATATTTCTGTCTCCATATATGGTAAATATATCCAATGCAAAAAACATCTACATTTAAATGGTATTAATATTAATTTGCATATATTCCCGTTAATTCCCACAGAAAGTTTCCACCTCWGAATATTCCCCAAAATGTGCAACCCTATATGTTAGACAACAAGTGCATTGAAAACACTATTGTCTGTGCCCAATAATGTTTGTACCATGTTGTGTTGCTACCATGTTGTCTTAGGTCTCTCTTTATGTGGTGTTGTCGTGATGTGTGTTTTGTTCTGTATTTATTTAATTGTTTATTTTTTATCCCAGCCCCCGTCCCTGCAGGAGGCCTTTTGGTGGGGCTGTCATTGTAAATAAGAATTTGACTTGCCTAGTTAAATAAATAAAAATAAATATAGTTTACATGTTGTCAACATTCTAAACCAACTGTCTGTTTTGCCCCATAGTTGCACATGTGTCGGTTTTGTTGCTAAACAACCTACCTGTGCAAAGACGCTGTCCATTTAGCAGTGCTGAATCATCGGCGCCGCCATAATATGTACGTTTTCCTTTCATATTTCATGATTTTCYTCATTCTTTGGTCGAGTTTGTTTGACGCCACTGACTATTTCCACTAAGGCCATGACCGTGTAGGGAAGGAGGAGGCAGAGGGTTATCAAACAGACTGTTCTGTGTTCAGAGGAGGGCAATGGGGTTGGGGGCCAGTTCCTGGAAGAGCATGCCCGGTCCTTATAGGCTCGTAAACAAACACACATACACACATCAATACTGATATACACCCAACAACCTGAAAGCAGCCCAAACCCTTTCAAAGACTCATCTGGGTCACTCCTAAACACACACACACACACACACATAACTCAGACCCGTATCTGTAACTGAACTTGAAGACACGTGTTTCTGATTACCAGTACATCAACGTTCCTTTGTTGCCATGGCAGCTGCAGAGTCTGGTTACCCCGCGTGGCCTCCTCTATTAAATTTGTTCCTTTTTCTATTTTCTCTCTTTCACTCTCTCTTTAATCTCTCTCTTTCACTCTATATTTCTCTCTCTCTTTCTCTCAGTGAATAGTGTGGTTATGAAAGGAGAGATTTACAGGGTATGCTGTTACGTAAGCACAAGACCATGGACTGCTATTTATGTGAAGGCCGTACTTAGCTTTCTGCCAGAGCACTGGAAAACATTGAGGATCGTGGCAATTGGTACTAGCTCTCCAGAGTCTTTAAAAACAGAAGTGAGTGCATGGGAGGGAGTTGCCTACCTCTCCCCTCCCCTTCCCCTGTCTCTGTAGTGATATAGGGGAAATCTGGAGAGATCTAGTTAAAGGCTTGTACACYATCAAGCCATCAGCTTGGGGTCAATTCCATTTAAATTCCAGTCAATTCAGAAAAGTAAACCCAATTATTGACAATCATTTAGGATAATTGGAATTGGAATTTCAGTATACTTATTGAATTTACTGGAATTAAATTGGAATTGACACCAATTCTGCTGTCCAGTGACACAAAATATCAACAACAATGAAGCTATAGGACCAGACAGACGGATAGAGCTGTACTCTGTTATCATAGCCCTGGGAGGATGGCTATTATTAGTTGCTGCTTCAATTGTTGAATAACTGTTGTCATGTAAAATGGGGGATGTTTGTGGCGCTTTCCAGCTGAAGACATGTAAACTGGATGGGGATATAACTGTTAACTAGGAATTGATTGGAAATCTGTAGTGATTTGTTCATCTGGTGTCTCCTCTCCACTGTCGCTCTGATGCAGTGAGTTGCTTTGGCTACAGGCTTTCAAAGCTAGGGCCTCATAGTGGTATAGCTAATGAGTGAACAGTGTTGTATATTGTGTGTGTTGAGGGCATGGAATTGTTGCAGGTCATCTTGACATTCTAAAAAGCATTCCAAGGTCACGTTGAATGGAACCGTGTGTGAGCGTGCGAGGCAAGCGTATATGTGTGTGCCCATACCTCGTCCCCAAAGTAGGCCAGTGCTGCTGTGGTTCCTGCCCTGTTGAGCCCACATTACCTCAGCCAACATCATGCAGCAGCTTACAACATGTACTACACTGCAAATATTGAACCTTCAGGAGCTGATGCTAATACCCCAGGAAAACAGTGTAAGACACAGCTCAGGCAAATAAATAGTCTAACCCCCAAATGAGAACTGGTCTGTTGTGGTGGTGGCTGATTCCGTGTCTGTGTTTGTGCGTGCGTCCATCTGTGTGCCTGTATGTATGTGTCGGCTTTCCTGAGTCCAGTGGTGTGATGAGGCGATCTCCTCTCTCAGAAGGTGTTACTGTGGTAACTCCACACTGTTTACTGTAAACGACAGACACCTGCTGAAACCAAATTGTGTGTGTGTACTGTTTTGTTCTAATACCTGTTTGTTCTTCTACATGGCTCTGCGTGTGTGTGTGTCTGTGTGTGGTTGCATTGTGTATTTGTTGTAGCTATGTGGGACTATTGTTAAGATGTATGAGTCAGTCGTGCATTATAAAATCTCCCCAGACAGCCAGGTGTGTCTCTCCCTCCCTGGAGATACTGTGTGGCTGAAGATCAACAGGCCCTGGGTCCAGACCACTAAGGCTGATACTGTGTGGCCAGAGATCAACAGGCCCTGGGTCCAGACCACTATTGCTGATACTGTGTGGCTGGAGATCAACAGGCCCTGGGTCCAGACCACTATGGCTGGAGATCAACAGGCCCTGGGTCCAGACCACTATGGCTGATCAGTATCCATGGTTCATCCTTGGGCTGCTGTGAGTAAGCCTCTAATCACTGACTGACTGGCACTCACCTATCTCGTCACTACCCTCCTGACTCCTGCGTCATGTCTGTCTGTTTGTCTGTGTGTGTTTCTATCTGCTTTGTATCTGCGTCTGTATTGTACCCCTCTGTCCCCAGGCAGCTGTGCTAAATCAAATCTGTACCATAAACCATGTGTGTCTTAGGCTGGAGGCTGCTGATAGGGTGAACTGTCTCTAACATATAGATATCTATAGAGGGGCTATGGCTCACTCGCACAACCTCAAAATGAGGTCACCCTACCCTGTGTTGAATCAAAAGATGAAAGGATGCCTGCTCCTTCTGTTTAGTGATAGGTGTGCTGTGCTTGGCATTGCAGTGGCATACAAACCAATGTTTGCACCACTGTGGTCATCGGTCATTTCGAATGACTTTATTTGTTTATGAAGCTTTGAAAATTACAACAAAGAACACTTACAGTACAGTCAACACAACATTACAAAACAATATACATAAGATTCCAAACCATACCAGTTCCCAGGAACATAATGTTAAATGTTTTTATTTTACTTAACCTTTATTTAACTAGTCAAGTCAGTTAAGAACAAATTCTTACTTACAATGATGGCCTACCCCGGCCAAACCCTAACGACGCTGGGCCAATTGTTCGCCGCCCTATGGGACTCCAATCATGGCCGGCTGTGATACAGCCTGGAATCGAACCAGGGTCTGCAGTGCCTTACACCTCTGCGCCACTCGTGCGTTTTTGAAACCTAAGATCTCAGTCTAACACTATTTCTCCATCTCTCCCCAGGACTGGCAGTTTGACGACGGTGCGCCCCCTCCCTCTAAGGTGGTGGAGGACTGGCTGAGTCTGCTAAGGTCTCGTTTCCTGGAAGATCCGGGCTGCTGCGTGGCCGTGCACTGTGTGGCTGGACTGGGCAGGTGAGGGGACCAGCTCAGTTGGTAGAGCATGGTGCTTGCAACGCCAGGATATTGGGTTCGATTCCCGGGACGACCATACGTAAAAATGTATGCACGCATGACTGTAAATCGCTTTGGATTAAAAAAAGGCATATTCAAATTACAGATGCTCTGCAGGGGTCCAGGAGGATGCTCTGTAGGGGACCAGTAGGATACTTTGTAGGGGTCCAGCAGGATGCTCGGTAGGGGTCGAGCAGGATGCTCTGTAGGGGTCCAGTAGGATGCTCTGTAGGGGTCCAGCAGGATGCTCTGTAGGGTTCCAGTAGAAGCTCGTAGGGTCCAGAGATGCTCTGTAGGGTCCAGTAGGATGCTCTTAGGTCCAGTAGGATGCTCTGTAGGGTCCAGTAGGATGCTCTGTAGGGTCCAGTAGGATGCTCTGTAGGGGTCCAGTAGGATGCTCTGTAGGGTCCAGTAGGATGCTCTGTAGGGTCCAGTAGGATGCTCTGTAGGGTCCAGTAGGATGCTCTGTAGGGGTCCAGTAGGATGCTCTGAGGTCCAGTAGGATGCTCTGTAGGGGTCCAGTAGGATGCTCTGTAGGGGTCCAGTAGGATGCTCTGTAGGGTCCAGTAGGATGCTCTGTAGGGGTCCAGTAGGATGCTCTGTAGGGGTCCAGTAGGATCTCTGTAGGGGTCCAGAGGATGCTCTGTAGGGGTCCAGTAGGATGCTCTGTAGGGGTCCAGTAGGATGCTCTGTAGGGGTCCAGTAGGATGCTCGTTAGGGGTCGAGGCAGGATGCTTCTGTAGGGGTCCAGCAGGTATGCTCGGGTAGGGGACCAGGAGGATGCTCGTTAGGGGTCGAGCAGGATGCTCTGTAGGGTCCAGTAGGATGCTCTGTAGGGGCCAGTAGGATGCTCTGTAGGGTTCCAGAGGATGCTCGGTAGGGGTCGAGCAGGATGCTCTGTAGGGTCGAGCAGGATGCTCTGTAGGGTCCAGTAGGATGCTCTGTAGGGGTCCAGTAGGATGCTCTGTAGGGGTCCAGGAGGATGCTCTGTAGGGTCCAGGAGGATGCTCTGTAGGGGTCCAGGAGGATGCTCTGTAGGGGTCCAGTAGGATGCTCTGTAGGGGTCCAGTAGGATGCACTGTGTGGCTGGACTGGGTATGTAAGGGATACTTTGTTTACTTTCATCTGAAAATGACTACTGATCAGATTCACAAATCCCAGACTGTACCTTTACACCTGGGATATATAGGGGAGACAGTCAGTGAAAAATAAAGTAGTTCATTTAGTTTGATGTGAATGGACAACAGTGTTTGAGTCATCATGCCTATCATTGCTTATAATCAGATCAAGGGGGCATTGTTGATCAAGGTATCACGGGGAACAGGACCCAAGAGGTTGTGTTGACTGTCACTGCAAATACTGAGCTTTGCACAGTGTTTACCATGTTAATCTGACAGTCAGAATGAGCCCCCCTTAACCCAGGTTTAACCAACTAACTGTACCCAACACCCAGTGGCAGTTGGTGCTGTTTAAGATCATGGAGGATTCATTTGTTTTTTATGAGCACGTCCTTATTTCTATTACAGCATATTGGATGACTGTCATTCATATTCCATTCACCCAGTTCAATGCAACATCGATAGGTTAAGCTACTACATTATACTAAAATGTTCCCTATACCCATCATGAGGTTGTTACAACCTAGTCTACGAATGAAAGTTTACAACGTAGGTGCACACAGGTCGAGAGACCAATTGGAGAAATCAAGGTGACTCATTCAATATCGCCTTGCACACTCTTGCCTGCATCTAGRTGAACTAGGCTGTAATCATTAGTCCAAACAGTTGCAAAAGAGTTTCTATTGGAGAAATGCAGATAGGTTTATCCCTGTTTCATTCTGTTTGCTTCCATTTAAGAAACGTTTTTCACTAGAATCGGCAGAATGAATACACCCCTGATCACCTGCACACAAGTTGACTTTRATAGCAGTCACATACCAACAGCATCATCACTTTGCTCGTTGTATAATTCCTTCTCGCATCTACACGCTCTCCTCCTCTCACCTTTTCCCTTCAGTTGTGCACAACACTACAGCTGTCTGTGACCAGGCGAAAAAACCTTTCCAAGCCTTCATACCATAACCGCTACACACACCCTACATCGTTGTCACCATATTAGCTAATCTCATAGCCAACATAGTTACTATATCTAACACATTAGTAATCCCGCTACAATCACGCAGTACAGTGTACAACAAGCAGTTTAGCAGTTACACCGGCGTGCCCAAGTGGCAATAAATGTATAAAACCGAATGCTTACCTTGACTTGGAGGAGTGTTATTTGGGGATGTGAATATATTTAGTATAGTCTTATCTAAAAAGTATGTTACACAAAAACAAAACAAAAATCACTGAGTAGGAGGGTCCTCCCCTTCCTCTTCTGAGGACCCTCTGCTGCTGACACCTCTACCGGTTCAAGAATAGGATGGGCACCTAAATGGCCCTCTATTCCCTGTACACTGTATATGGAATAGAGTGCCATTGGGGACACACACATCTCCAGGGAAAGGAGAGCGGCCTTCTGAGAAAGCCAGATAATGGGACCGAGTATCCTTCTAGCTCAGAGCTTCCCTCTACACAGCCACAGTGAGGTTGCCTGGTCCCAGATCTGTTTGTGCTGGCGTGACATGTCCAAAGGAGTGGACAAGAAATCACAAACAGATCTGGGACCAGGCTAACCGTGAGGTGTCCACCACATCAAACTGAACCCTCTTTCTAGACCCATGTCTGTAGACCTAGACCCCCCCCCCCCCCCCCCCCCCCTCTAGCCTAGCACTGGGCCAAAGTCAACACCAACCGTCCCCTTGGTGCCGCAGTCAGGCAGTAATCCCACAGTATTATTAGAGGCACCGGGGGAGTCTGAAGACGAAACAGGAAGGAAGCTTTCGGAGGCATTTGTTTTTGCGGTTCCCGCTATAACATGCAAACGTTGGGCTCTTTCCATGACCTTTTTGCTGGGATCAGGCCCGGCCCCAGTCGGAGAGGAGCGGGGGCTAATACCCTATAATTGAATCTGCTGTTCCATGCTGTTCCTTTGAGTGTTTATATCAGGCCCCAGCCCAGCTCTCAGCGAAGGATAACTAGAGATGACCCTGGATCCACCCCTCAGTTTCTGCAGCAGGGATAGGCTAACTTTCCCTCCATTCTCTCAGAAGCTGTGAAGGGAGAAAGTGACTTGTAGCTAACAACCGCCCAACTGGGTCACGTTTTTGAACAATATGACAGTATTATACTGATCAGTCTTTCTATAAACACATACACACTGTGTGGCTGCTGCCATTCTTCTTCTTTGAGTGTGTGGCGCGCATGTACACACACACATACACACTCACAGTGTAGCTGCTTGAAGTGTATACTGTAGGAGACACACACACCTGAACACCAGAAACAAACGTCTCAACAGAATGTAGTGGGGGGTAAAGTCATAAAACACAGTGACGTGGGGGGGAGGGGCCACCGCCCCTGGCGGTCTGGTTTGGGGGCGGTGAAACCCCATCTCTGACGCACGTCTCTTCCTCCCCAAGGAGCTAGCCTCAGCTTTTGAAAGGGTGCCAATGTTTTCTTGGACCAACTTTTTTTTCATATGTTTCAGATGGGGAAACACTTTTTCAGCACTTGTACCCTTTTCTTATGAGGGGAGGCTCACTAAAAGGGGGTTGCAGGCTTCAGTTTGGGTAAAGTCTTTTGGATTTGTGTGTCTACCAGTAAACATCTTGATGGCCGCAGATTGATCTGTTAGTCAGCTCCTGGTTATGCTGAGAACTGCCATGTTTTTGTGGCGACTTAGAAATCTCTAGCCTCCCTCGTCATTAAAAAGACCCCAAAATTCAGAGTTTATAGCGGACGAGCCCCCTTCCCTTCACCTTATTAGGAAGCAGTGTTGAGCTAAAGCTTTTGTGGATTAAACTGGTTACTGGAAGTGGAAGATTGTCTGGCTTAAAGCACATGGCTCTGTCCGTGCCTTGCAAGGATTGTGCTGTTTGAAGAGGTTGTGAATGGGACCGTGTACACACACACACAGCCAACTACAGGCACATATGTATTGTTTCAAACATGGAGTAGCCTTTCTATGTCCCACCCTCAGCACCCCCTACTTCCCAAGGCTATGCTTAGGGACCCTTTGGTCCCATCTGGAACGTAATCAAAGAAAGAGAGATCTTTTTATATCAGTTGGTGCAGGTAATCAGCTAGTAGTAGTTTGACTGGGACTGCTGTGCTTGTTCCGTCTTGGCAGAGCCCCGGTGCTGGTGGCGTTGGCACTGATCGAGAGTGGGATGAAGTATGAGGATGCCATCCAGTTCATCAGACAGTGAGTATCCCCGTCTCTCCTCCTCCCTTCCCTCCCTCCCTCCCTCCCTCCCTCCCTCCCTCCTCCCTCCCTCCCTCCCTCCCTCCCTCCCTCCCTCCCTCGTTCCCTCCCTCCCTCACTTTATATTCTTCCTCTTTTTCTTTTGTTCTATCAAACCATTGCTTGATCATCATCTACTGCAGTAATGTTATGCAACTTCCCACTGGGCACACACTGGTTGAATCAAGAGCTGTTTCCACGTCATTTCAATTCAATTACGTTGAACCAGAGGTGGGACTAAGTCACTATTATTCGAGTCACAAGCAAGTTACAAGGTCTTACTGTTCTGGCAAAGAGAAAATAAAACAATCGCTTTCTGGTCGCTAATCTAGATATATGAGCCCACCTTTGCTCGCCAATGTTGATGCTTGGTCATTGGTCAACAGTCAAGATGCGCAACTTTTTGGTTCTGAAGCACAGATTATGTTTTTGAAACAAGAATTTAGTGCAATGCCATAGGCCTATGTTAGTGACCAGATTCAGTTTTCCCCCCCCAAAACCTTCTCACTGTGCTAGCTCACCCGACCTGTGTTGATTGACAGTTTACTTGTCCAATCAGTGTCCCGAGTGTGCGTTTCACTAGCCAATTAGGTTTTTTGCAAGTGCGATACTCTTTCTGGCTGCATGGAGTAGCTTAATCCACAGAGACTGTGCCACAAAATGAGCGACAAAACGTTACAAAACCTGGCCATAGAGATTCAAATTATCAGTCTCAAGTCAAAGTCGAGTCCCGAGTCTTGAGGCTCCAAGTCAAGTCTCAAAGTTATTTTATTTTCTACCAAGTCGAGTCTTAAGTCCATGTCATGGGACTCAAATCCACACCACTGCGTTGAACCAATGTGGAATAGACATTGAATTTACGTCTGTGCCCAGTGGGTTGTTGCTCTTGAGTTGAGACAAACTATTCTTTGACTATGATTAAGTGACTTATGTATCTGTATTTGTTTGATTAAATGACCCTATTATGAGAGGATTTCAACCTCTTCAGAATCAGATTAGGTATTTTGATCTAGGGCTGGGCAAAATGGCCTAAAAATCATATCTTGATTTTRTTTTTCAAATTGATGAGCAATTCATGATATATATCAATTCAAGGGGCTTTATTTATATGTTTACATTGCCAAAGCAAGTGAAATGGATAAACAAATGTGAAATAAATTATAAAAAAATTACTTGATTTTCTCAAATTAAGCTTTGTTGCACAAATAAAGGTCGATACACAACTTTTCCAACAGTCCGGAATAATATAAAATTATACCTAGGCTAAATATACTGAACAAAAATATAAAATGCAACAATTTCGCTCTCGCTCTCTTTTTATATACAGTTGAAGTCGGAAGTTTACATACACGTAGGTTGGAGTCATTAAAACTTGTTTTTCAACCACTCCACAAATTTCTTGTTAACAAACTATACATTTACATTRAAGTCATTTAGCAGACGCTCTTATCCAGAGCGACTTACAAATTGGTGCATATATAGTTTTGGCAAGTCGGTTAGGATATCTACTTTGTGWATGACACAAGTAATTTTTCCAACAATTGTTTAAAGACAGATTTTTTTTACATATAATTCACTGTATCACAATTCCAGTGGGTCATAAGTTTTCATACACTAAGTTGACTGTGCCTTTAAACAGCTTGGAAAATTCCAGAAAATTATGTCATGGCTTTAGAAGCTTCTGATAGGCTAATTGACATCATTTGAGTCGTAGGTGTACCTGTGGATGTATTTTAAGGCCTACCTACCTGCCTCTTTGCTTGACAAATTAGCCAAGACCTCAGAAAAAAATTGTAGACCTCCACAAGTCTGGTTCACCCTTGAGAACAATTTCCAAATGCTTGAAGGTACCACGTTCATCTGTACAAACAATAGTACACAAGTATAAACACCATGGGACCACGCAGCCGTCATAKCTCAGGAAGGAGACGTGTTCTGTCTCCTAGAGATGAACGTACTTTGGTGCGAAAAGTGCAAATCAATCCCAGAACAACAGCAAAGGACCTTGTGAAGATGCTGGAGGAAACGGGTACAAAAGTATCTATATCCACAGTAAAACGAGTCCTATATCGACATAACCTGAAAGGCCTCTCAGCAAGGAAGAAGCCACTGCTACAAACCTTCAAAAAAAGCCAGACTACGGTTTGCAACTGCACATTGGAACAAGGATCTTACTTTTTGGAGAAATGTCCTCTGGTCTGATGAAACAAAAATAGAACTGTTTGGCCATAATGACCATCGTTATGTTTGGAGGAAAAAGGGGGAAGCTTGCAAGCTGAAGAACCCCATCCCAACCGTGAAGCACGGGGGTGCTTTGCTGCAGGAGGGGCTGGTGCACTTCACAAAATAGATGGCATCATGAGGTAGGAAAATTATGTGGATATATTGAAGCAGCATCTCAAGACATCAGTCAGGAAGTTAAAGCTTGGTCGCAAATGGGTCTTCCAAATGGACAATGACCCCAAGCATACTTCCAAAGTTGTGGCAAAATGGCTTAAGGACAACAAAGTCAAGGCATTGGAGTGGCCATCACAAAGCCCTGACCTCAGTCCTATAGACAATTTGTGGGCAGAACTGGAAAAGCGTGTGCGAGCAAGGAGGCCTACAAACCTGACTCAGTTACACCAGCTCTGTCAGGAGGAATTGGCCAAAATTCACCCAAATATTTGTGGGAAGCTTGTGGAAGGGTACCCAAAACATTTGACCCAAGTTAAACAATTTAAAGGCAATGCTACCAAATACTAATTGAGTGCATGTAAACTTCTGACCCACTGGGAATGTGATAATAAATAATTCTCTCTACTATTATTCTGACATTTCACATTCTTAAAATAAAGTGGTGATCCTAACTGACCTAAGACAGAGAATTTTTACTGGAATTAAATGTCAGGAATTGAGAGAATCTGAGTTTAAATGTATTTGGCTAAGGTGTATGTAAACTTCCGACTTCAACTGTATACTCAACAAAAATATAAACGCAACATGCAGCATTTTCAAAGATGTTACAGTTCATATAAGGAAATCAGTCAATTTAAATAAATTCATTAGGACCTAATCTATGGATTTCACATGACTGGGAATATAGATATGCATCTGTTGGTCACAGATACTTTAAAAAATGTAGGGCCGTGGACCAGAAAATCTGTCAGTATCTGGTGTGACCACCATTTGCCTCATGCAGCACGACATCTCCTTCGCATAGAGATGATCAGGCTGTTGATAGTGGCCTGTGGAATGTTGTCACACTCCTCTTCAAAGTTGCTGAATATTGCCGGAAACTGGGACACTTTGACGTACACGTCGATCCAGAGCATGCTAAACATGTCTGAGTATGCAGGCCATGGAAGAGCTGGGACATTTTCAACTTCCAGGAATTGTGAACAGATCCTTATGACATGGAGCCGTGCATTATCATGTTAAAACATGAGGTGATGAACATTAAATTCTCTGGCAACAGCTCTGGTGGACATTCCTGTAGTCAGCATGCCAATTGCACGCTCCCTCAAAACTTGAGACATCTGTGGCATTGTGTTGTGTGACAAAACTGCACATTTTAGAGTGGCCTTTTATTGTCCCCAGTACAAGGTGCACCTGTGTAATGATCATGCTGTTTAATCATCTTCTTGATATGCCACAACTGTCAGGTGGATGGATTATCTTGGCAAAGGAGAAATGCTCGCTAACAGGGATGTAATCAAATTTGCACAACATTTTAGAGAAATACGATTTTTGTGCATATGACAAATTTCTGGGATCTTTTATTTCAGCTCATGAAACATGGGACCAACACTTCACATGTTGCGTTTATATTTTTGTTTAGTGTATAAGCCTTCCACAACTATAATAATTAAATTATTTTACCAAAATAGTTTAACCTGCTTTTTGTTTATTAATAATCACTGATCTGGCTTTCAAGTCTGTCTATGAAAATGCAAATTTTCTTACACATTTTACCAGAACCATGCACATCCACTAATAATGACAAACTTCTGTTAGCAGGTATTATAGAAAATTAACACAGGTCTCATAAACAATCTATGCTAGTGACTACTATGCAAGCCCACGTGCTAGTGAGTAGSCAGCTAATCTTAATATTTAAAGTCTAGCTAACTTGGATGTAGGTAGAACAGTTGAACTGTATAGACGGGTTGGTTGTTWAGCAAKAAAACCAATGCGTGCGCAACTGTGGGGCAAAACAGACGGGTTGACTTAGAATGTTGACAACATATAAACTATATTTTGTCTCCAATATTTATTGAAAACATATACATTTGCACAATGAGCACTTGTCTCTCACATACATCCTTACAGTTGTTGGTTAGCTATTAAATTTGGTCATATTAGCATTGACATGACATCAGTCAAAACCCCTCAAAACAAGACATGGTATCAAGAACAAGATGAAACTAGCTGAAATTAGCCACTTATGATTCCCCACATGGAAGTTTCTTGCCATTGTTGCCAGCCATCTGACCATCCAGAATCACAACAATTCATGGACTTCCACCACATTGAAGTGTGCACATTGTTTTTGTGATGTTGCCAGCTAACCCATGTATGAACACACCCTCCTGTCCATCACCAACTGTTTTAACAACATAGCCTGCTCACTATGTTTAGATGTTGAACTCAAGTGGCCTACCTGGATAAGAAGATTTCTCAGAATGAGAAGGTTGCCAATTCCTTATATAAATGTGTATTTTTTTACAGGAAGCGCAGAGGGGCGATCAACAGCAAGCAGCTGACCTACCTGGAGAAGTACCGCCCCAAACAGAGACTGCGCTACAAAGACCCACACATCTTCAAGAACAAGTGCTGCATCATGTGACCCCCATTTCCATCCTCAGCCAATCAACTGCCTGCCACCTGATCGATCTGACCCGAATGGATAACGACGATGGACGAGTCCACAGCCAATGCACTTTGTGGCTGAACTATGAGAACTATGAATCATGAACTGAGCTAAGCAGCTCCACCAAGGGAAGGGTGTGATGAGTCTCCCTGGTGCCTAAAGATGGCTCTTACTGAGGGGGCCCATGGATCAAGCCCTCCTTGAATCTGACTTTTTATCCAAGAGCCAACCGGAGGTAGCTTGGAATGGATGGTGAAAGGGGCACAGGACGTTGACACATTGAACTCCGTCATCACCATGGGGTTGTGCCTCGCTGCAAATTATTTGACTTGCAGTTGACTTTGTCATTGTACCTCCAACGCCCCCTTGCTACCAAATGGTGGTAACGCCTCAAATCATTGTCTGAAAGAGAGACAGCTTTGGCTGTATGAATATGAAACCAATGTGAATCATAGGGGGGGAAATGTTTGTGCCTGGTTGCCCTTTATCTCTCTGCCTACAGTAGGGGGACTGAGCTGTTTTCTGTTCACTCCTTGTTCCAAGGTTAATGCTATCCAGAATCCTTAGGACATCCTTAACCCTTACCTAACCCCAACCACAACCCTTACCTAACCACAACACCATCCTTAACCCTTACCTAACCCAACCATAACCCTTACCTAACCCCAACCTCAACCATAACCCTTAACATTTTAAATTTAAACTTGAATAGAGAGAAATAGTAATGCTGTCTTTTTGTAGCCACTAACTCTGCCGTGGTTCGTTGGACAAAGCCTATGGGGAAATTAATGCCATTTTGTTGGGTTTTTGGATAAACGCCGAAAATAAAGTCTGTGGTAAACACCGGCTTAGAACACAACGTACAAGATCTCCTATGAGATAATCTTCATCAGCTAATGTCGCTTTTTGTGAATTCTGAAGCATTTATGTAATCAAAAAAGCGCATAAAGGCTTCATCTGTAAAGGTCATGTTAACTGACTGATATRATCTCATAGAACAAAACATAAAATCTCCTAAACCTGTGTTAACCCTGACCTTATTTTMGGCTTTTATCCCAAAACCCTATTCTTTCCCCATTTAATTTTCCACATAGGCTATGGCTGAACGAACCTAAGGTAGCCTATTTCCGTTTTTTAGGACTACAACCTGGCGAGCTCTATGGGGTGACGTCGAAGTTGGACGTTCCAAGGATACCGGATAGCAAAGACCCTTGTTCCAATGCCCTGATAATGTGTTTACTGTAATATATTTTTGTCATGATGCTACTTTCTAGCTTTAATATTCAGTGGTCTTGCAGATGAGAACAGGTGGGAAGGTTATAGGAATAAGGTGGGGTGCACTTGGATGATAACCAACAGGTTTATTTGTACTGTACCTACACTATGTAATTGATGTTAGGACAGMTAGGACTATTCAGTTACACTGGCTCATGTGGCAAATGGGTGTATGGGACGAAGTAGCGTGAAGTTGCCCCTAGATGCTGATCTTGGGTCAGTTTAGKATTTTCCCCACTAATGGTTAAGGTTAGGATTGGTTGAGGGTAAGCTGATCCCAGATCTGTACCTAAGGGACACCACCCCAGAGCGTATAGGACATACACTGTGAGTGGAGCACACTTGGGTGGCTCTATGTGCATATCCTGTACTGAAACGTGGCCCTCTCTTTCTCTCTCTGCACCATGCTTTTTGTTACATGGAGGSTGTACGCTGAATCTACCCACATGGAGTAAAATGCCGTTGATAAAGTTTATGGTCAGTGGCCTGTCGAGGGCCCTGTGATTTAACCCACCCGCTCCCATCTGCATAGCTGGTTAGGCCTACGCAAAATGAATTGTTGTTTTCTAGTTACTAGCCCAGTTTCTCTGATATCAGGTRAACTCTTGTACAGGTGTAGTTAGTTTACACCTCACCAGACAGACACACAGCCTTGTCTCTGTTCTCCGCATTGATGTCGCCTTCTTCTGTCAGCCTTTGAAGAAACCACCTTCAGTTGTATAGAAATAATAAATATTTCAGTCATCCACTGTCCATTCCTGGTGCTGTCTGGTGTGATGAGTAGAGCTGAGTGGGAGTATTGTGTGATATATTGTGTAWGAGTGTGAATGAGGCCCACCAGTAGCAGCCATCCACTGTGTTTTAGTGACTCACTACTTTCATTACTCCCTCTTGAAGCAATGCTACCACCGGCTGGACGCAGAGTGTGAATTTCAAACTGTTCTTGATGGACTCAATCCAAAATATTTTTATATTATTAATCAATCAGTATGACAAAATAGTCTTAATTGTTATGAAAGTCATAAGCAGTCTTATGGCTTCGGGGTAGAAGCTGTTCAGTGTCCTGTTGGTTCCAGACTTGCTGCATCGGTACTGCTTGCCGTGCGGTAGCATGACTTGGGTGGCTGGAGTGTGACAATTTTTAGGGCCTTCCTTTGACACCGCCTGGTATAGAGTTCCTGGTTGGCAGGAAGTGCGATTTCTTATAAGCGCCCGGGTTGGTGTCCCGCTCCTTGAAAGCGGCAGCCCTAGCCTATAGCTCAGTGCTGATGTTGCCTGTAATCCATGGCTTCTGGTAGGGATATGTACGTACCGTACTGTGGGGACGACATCGCCATCGCATGAGTCCCAGAACATATTCAAGTCTGTGCTAGCGAAACGGTCCAGTATGTAGCATCCGAGTCATCAGACCACTTCCCTATTGAGTGCGTCACTGGTATTTCCTGTTTGATTGTAAGCAGGAATCAGGATAGAATTACGGTCAGATTCACCAAAATGGAGGGCGAGCTTTGTATGAGTGTGTGGAGTAAAGGTTATCTCAAGTTTTTTTTCACCTCTAGTTGCACAGGTGACATCCTGTAAACTGCTCCCACAGACCTTTCACCCAATCAATCAATTCGTCCCCCACTTCCTCTGGCTGTGTCGTCACTAGTTACCACAGCCACAAAGTCAAATCCAGCCTATTTCTACAATTTCTTAAAATCAGATTTTTATCCACACTGGTAAACGTATGCCTAACCCTCTTAAATTGTTAGAAATTTTACGATGGCCAAGTGATTTTGTGGCTATGCTATCTAGTGGAAATTGATCAGTTATTTTACTCAAATGTGGGCAATCAGAACATGGAAAGATGAGACGTTAGCACCAGGTATAAACAGAGTTCTTGAAAGCCCGTTACCTCAGGTCAACCCTCATAAGTCAACTCACAAGTCCCCCCAAAATACTGTCTCACTTGTCTATGTAGTGGCCCACACATATTTCTGCTCTCCATTTCTCCACCTCAGCAGGCAGGTCCAGGGCCCCATGGTTCCTGTACTGTGTTTCCCTTCCTAACCTTCCTCAGATAGTAGGGAGCCTCTGGGCTAGCATGGGAAGACTACGTTGGGTTTAGATTGCCAGGCTGTGTCCCAAATGCCAACTTGATCCCCCCTATAGGCCCTGGTCAAATGTAGAACACTATATAGGTAATTAGGCCACAGGTACCCGTGGACCCAGCACTGACCCAGGACTCAATGAGATCTAGGTGGGTGCTCTGCTCCTCATCCAGTAAAGGTTGCCTGTATCAAATTAACCAGAGGACTGACTTTGTAACACTATCCTCCTTGTGACTCACTCACAGCAGGGAAAACCCCCTCAGCAGTACTCAATCTAATAGATAAGATGTACTGCTGTTGAATGTACCCACTGTTAGGGAGACTGCATTGCATGAGGGCCGGGTCTTTTCCACTTGACATTACCAAATCTACAGGTTCTCATAAGTGTCCACCTCTAATGTTCAGTAGGGCACACAAAGCACATTCTTTTGCAACGGAAAACAAAAAAAATTGTGTTCATACTGTACCAGGTCAGTACCTTCCAGTTTCAAATGGTTTATTCCCTTCTGAACACAACCCTGGGGGTGTGTTCACTCCTAGTCCTACCTGACAGATACTGAACACTGAGCTGCAGCCTTTCAGGCCATTGTTTACAGTAAGGGCTTTATTCAACTTCGATCGCTGAAGTGTCAACAATATAAATGGTCATTTCCGATTGAGACGATATATGCAATCTCAGGAAGATTGCCTTTAAAATGTCATAATCACACTAACAGATTTAATAGAGCCCTAACTCACCCGGTTCTGAATCTATTAAACCAAATTGAATCTCAGAATACCCCTTTAGCTACAGAGTTAGAGATTCCATTCCTGGTCTCATTGATGCATCTACTTACATGGTTGTACAAAAAAATAGATGAATTATTCCTTCTGGGTTCTTTCCTTGCCTGAGTTTTCTGTAAGGTAAGCAACTCAGCAAGCAGATTTAGAGAAAAGCCTCTAATCAAGCCAACTGAACTTTCTCCATGGTCCCCACTTTCTATCTCAGCTTCAAACACAAGTCAACAAAACAAATGGGTCAGTGAAGTCTCTTAAACTAGAGGGAACTACACACTGTGCACTGGATGTAGTAAAAACAACATGGGCTTATTGAATACATTTTATAAACACAGTCATATGTCACCGTAACTCCTGTACAAAAAGTTTGTTCAATGAGCCTGAAATAGCCACACCAAAATAACAAGCATAATCATTGTGAAACTGCCTCGTGATAAAAACATTAGGGATGACACTGGAATAACTAAATCGGGGGTGGCGTTCTATTGAGAGAAATTCAATGAGGAAAATATGACCAACAGAAAACGTATTTAACAAAGTGTTACAAGCAGCCCATGAGTCATTTGATGTGACCACCATCGGTTGGTAAAACAAGCAAAAGAACTAGAAAATCAACAACCTCAAACATGTACTTTAGGGACATATAAAATCATTTTTATTATCCATTTTGCTTACTTTCTACATAGTTGCATTTCTAGACACCGTCATCATGAAAGAACGCAGCTACAGTTTTTATCCAGACAGACGCAAGTAATGTTTGTTCTCTTCTCTCTCCCCCGAATCTCAATATATAATTATTGTATGAAAAAAAAGGGGGGAACCTAATATCTTTTCCTTCTCTGTTATACTCAACATAAAAATGGTTGTTGGCTGGGTAGGCCAGGCCAGACAGAGGGTCCATCCCAGGCCCCAGGCTGAGGGCACCGTTCAGGGCTGGGCCCCGGCAGCGGCTGGGACCTGAGTGGCCAGTGCACTGGGGGAGGAGATCACAGGAGAGCCCGCCACATTAGCCAGGGGCTGCGACGAGGACATGGAGGTGATGCCTGGAGAAGAGAAATTAAAAGATGAAGAAACCGCATCAGAGGAAGTGGCTGGGGACTTCCTCCATTAGCAAATTATCACACAAGAACTGATTGTTTTTTATCAATAACCAAATAACCATCCTCCTTTGCATACATATCATCAGACCCTTTGTGTGTTACCTGTCATCATACTGGAGGAGCTGACTGGGGTAGAACCAGTCGACAGTCCCGATGTAGAGCCCATCCTCGCCTGGTCTTTCACAATGGGGTCTGACAGAGAGACAAACTCAATGACAATCACACAAGCAAACATAGCACGTCATTGAATACACAAATGGCGTGCAGAGATGCATGACAGTCCAATATATTCCAGTGTAGACTGTGGAAAAACTGACACGGAAACTATGGATAACAGGGAGGTAACGTTAAAGCTCACAGAAGTAGGGCTAGTCCACGGTGAGTGGTTGTGAGAGATGGATAATGAGGTGCAGCTCACAGAAGTAGGGCTGGTCCATGGTGAGTGGGTGTGAGAGATGTATAATGAGGTGCAGCTCACAGAACAGAAGTAGGGCTGGTCCATGGTGAGTGGGTGTGAGAGATGGATAATGAGGTGCAGCTCACAGAACAGAAGTAGGGCTGGTCCATGGTGAGTGGGTGTGAGAGATGGATAATGAGGTGCAGCTCACAGAACAGAAGTAGGGCTGGTTCATGGCGAGTGGGTGTGAGAGAGATGGATAATGAGGTGCAGCTCACAGAAGTAGGGCTGGTCCATGGCCTCCCGGGCTGTGAGGCGGGCGTTGTGGTCGTAGCGCAGCAGCTTGTCCAGGAAGTCCAGAGCCTCGGTGCTCACCAGGTGCTGGTTCTCACTATGCACAAACCTCTCCCACCGTTTACGGGAATGTCTGGGTAACAAAAAGAGACTAAACGATCAGCAACAATACAACATGGACACAGCCTCTCCTCAAACCTCTCCCACCACTTGACAGAGCATAAATGGTCACACGGTAAGTGTTAGTGTGTTGCAGTTGGGTATGTGCTGAATCGCTGATCTACAAATCACCTTGCATCCCACATAACTACTCATGTGATTCTATGCCTCGTCTTGCTCAAACTGACACCTTCAAACACGCTGACAGATTGACGCAACACCGAGATTTGAGATCAACCTACCTGCCCAGAATGTCGTTGAACCGTGGGTCTAGCTCGATGTTGTACTTATCGATGTAGTCATAAAGGTCTTCTGTGCCCAGGACTTTTGCGATTCGTACAAGCTGCAAAACAAACGAGACTGACATGCATTAAACACTGGGGGGGCAGCACCTGCTGTCTGAACATCACTAGATGTATAGAGGGGTTAGGATAAAGCAGTACACACATGAACAGGACAATCAAGTAATATTCTATCTTCTCTTTGGGGGTTAAGGCCAGGTTACTATTAAAACACTGACATTTTAGTTAAAAGCACTATACAGATACAATGTGTTTGGTTGATTTGATACGGTGGCTGAGCTCTCACCTGGTCGTAGTTGTCGTGTCCGTGGAAGAAAGGCTCCTTCCTGAAGATCATACTGGCCAGCATGCAGCCCAAGCTCCACATGTCTAAACTGTAGTCGTACATCTATACAGGGGCACAGTCAACAGGGAACAGKATCAGGGCACAGTCAACGGCACCGGGGCACAGACAACAAATGTTCTAAAAAGCCAGAGAACTGCCTGACCTGGTAGTCAACTAGCAGCTCTGGACCCTTGAAGTATCGGGACGCCACTCGTACGTTGTACTCCTGAGCAGGGTGGTAGAACTCTGCCAAACCCCAGTCTATAAGGCGAAGCTAGAAACAACCAATCAACAGCGACTACAGAACCAAACAGCCAGGACTTTATAGTCAGAGAAAGATCAAACCAACACTCAGGACATTTTGTCTGAAACTTAGCACATATGCATGTGGGTGGAATACATGAATGGTTATTTGTGTATATAGAATCAGATTATCAATTAATTAGAGTTCTACACTTTCAAGTCACAAAAACCTTAAATAAAAATTATATTAGAAAAATAAACCAAAGACTATCTCTGAAATGTGTCTTACCTCAGGAGGCAACATGAAATATCCTACCAACTGAATGAAAAGGTAAAAAAAAAAAAAAAGTGGTGTATTGTCACACACCAGATAGGTGCAGTGACGGGTTGTTTTACAGGGTCAGGCATAGTAGTACGGCACCTCTGGAGCAAATTAGGGTTAAGTGCCTTGATCAACAATTGGCTAAATGCCTTGTATGTCACAACTGGACCAATCACAGATGAGACCGGGTGCTTTGTGAACCAACTAAACAAGTCGCACACTGTAGGGCAATACTCCACCCATTCGTTGGTCTTTGGTGGAGTAAGTTAGCCAATCAGGGAAAGAAGGGAGGGAAAAGGGAGAAATAGGCCAGTACCTTTCTGTGTTCGTGGTCAATCATGACGTTGTGTGGCTTGACGTCTCTGTGCATGATGCCCATACTGTGACAGTAGTCCAGGGCCTGTGGGTGGGAACAGAGAGGAGAGATGAGAGCAGAAACAGCTGGGAACTGGCTCAGGTGAACTAGGACACAGAAAGTTGTGCAACGGAAAACAAAAATGCCACGGTGTTCAGGCGAATAACAGGTCCCGCTCACGTATTCCAGCCAATTAAGCAGGGACAATGGCCCTGTCAGTCATCTTTATGGCTGCATTAAGTCCTACTGATGTAAACATAATGGAAAATACTTGGCCAACACCCATTGAGTATCATCGGTGATGATGGTGTAATGATTAATTTGCTTTCCCACTGTCAGCATATAGCCCTAAACAGCACTTAAACTGACTTAATAAGTCCATTTTAAATACAATAATCCTACTGAAAAGCACAGATGACACTATAGGCCACTGATCCTCATCAACCCTTCTCCCGGAGAGCTGAAGGTTTTTGTCCCATGATCTGAGATCACTACTATTCTATAGGCTAACAACCATGGATTGGGATTCATATCCTTAATTCCAGATCTCTGACAGCTACTTTAGCTGTTTCACCAGCACCAGTGAGGCCAGGGAGAGAGCATCAGATATGCGAGAAGGCCAAGTCTATGGGATAAGGACCGGAGCAGATGCTTTTCCGTGCTTGTGGGCTGGGGAAAGCTTTCCGTGATCCAGCTTAGCACACCTTAGCTTGGCAGCACGTATCAACAAGGCTGCTACCACTGAGACAGAGCAGCAAACCATGGTGAACCCTGTGACAGACCATAGTACTGTAATCCACCACCAGCCATTTATAGAGAAAYAGATGAAGACAAAAGTACAGTATCTTCCCATTGTCCTCAGTCAAATTTGGTATATGCTTCATTTTTATTAAAATAAATATAAAACCAGCAGGTTTTCATCCATCCATCCATACAGGATACATAATAAACTGATGAAGTCTCAGGCATAGTAGTTTTCCTGTAGCACCAGTGTGAGGAGCAGCTGTGGTATAAATACTCCTAGCTGAGCAGGGGTTGGGCTGGGAGTACAGAGAGACACAATGTGTCAGGCCTGTCCACGCATAAATCCTCATGCTTTTAACACGTCTCCTACATATGGGTTGCCTCTTCCTCGCCTGCCCTGCTCAGAGTTTCTGCTCGCCACAGTGAAGAGAAGCCCTCAGCAGTGGCGGCGGCTCAGTTAATTTCGTCAAGAACCACAACGAAAAACACTTGTCAACTACCTATTTTTCCTGACAAAAACGAATGACTATAACAAGACGCCCTGGGGAAAAAACAATTACTAAATGACTATTTAAAATTACTTTTKATTTTAGTTCACGAAAACGCCACAAATCTCCTTTTCAACTGTTTTGTCCAATCATAAGCATGCATGGCTTCTCAGAATATTTAATGCAATCCTCTCAATGGCTGATAACTTCTTTCAGTTGTGCGGGCTGCTTGAGCAAAGCAGGCTCTTCCACACACACAGTTCCAGAGAGGTCATTCAATCACTCGCCTCTTGAACTGCCGCGTAGCCAGGACACTTCAATTGCAACTTCCCTCAACTAGAAACAATGTCTTTGATAATCTTTGCTTTCGTATAGGCAATTTTTGCTCTGATCACATGAGAAGATCTATTTTGCCACATGCGCCTTTATTCATCTGTTTTGCCACTTTCGAGGTCTGCAAATAAGAGTTGTGGTTCCTTTAATCCGATTGGAAAAACAAAATGCTATTTGCTGAATTTTAAGAGTACAGTAATACTTCTAGCATTGTTGGAAAGGTCAGATTCTACACTTTAATGAAATCACTGTTTTTTTACCCCCCCTCCAACAGTTATGTAAATTGTTTAGGCTGTAGCCAAGGCTTTATAGCCTGTATGGTTATTATGGCTGGCATTGGTTACAATATCAATGTTGCCAGTTAAGGCATAAGAGTGGACAGTAGGCCAAGTTGGACAAGGCTATCTGATTGTGCCAATGATGAACGTTAAGGGCAAATGTTAATTATTTAAAATGGAAAGAAAATGCACTGTGACTAAAACTAGACAAATTGTCCAGCGTTTTAGTCGACTGATAACTGATGAAGGATAAAATTGCTAAAACGTGACCAAGACTAAAACAAACACAGCTGCCAAAATGAACACTGTAGCAGCTAGGCTAAATCCCCTCCCCAGTGGGAGAGAGACTGACTAGATGCTCCCCACCCTAGTCCTCCCTAAAGCTCTATAACATGTTCTAAATACAGTACAGGAACCGTGCATCAGAATGTAGGCTAATCTCAGAGGTGAATGCAAGTTACTGGCCGATACCCTACCGATATCAGGCCATAATGTCATTGATGCAGTCTGACTCCACTCTAACATAACAGTCCAGTACCAGGTGGATAATATGCTTGTGACATTTAATGTAAGTGGCAGGTGTCGTTTACATCCCTGTTAGTGAGCATTTCTCCTTTCCCAAGCATTTCTCCTTTCCATAATCCATCCACTTGACAGGAAGCTGATTAAACAGCATGATCATTACACAGGGCCACCTTGTGCTGGGGACAATATAAGGCCACTAAAATGTGCAGTTGTGTAACAACACAGTGCCACAGTTTGCCACGCAAAACACCAGTCTCAACATCAACAGTGAAGAGGCGACTCTGGAATGCTGGCCTTCTAGYCAGAGTTCCTCTGTCCAGTGTGTGTTCTTCTGCCCATCTTAATCTTCTCTTTTTATTGGCCAGTCTGAGATATGGCTTTTTCATTGCAGCTCTGCCTAGAAGGCCAGCATCCCGGGCTCACATGGAATAGCCTTCATTTCTCAGAACAAGAACAGACTGACGAATTTCAGAAGGTCATTTTGAGCCTGTAATCGAACCCACAAATGCTGATGCTCCAGATACTAAACTAGTCTAAAGGCCAGTTTTATTGCTTCTTTAATCAGTACAACAGTTTTCAGCTGTGTTAAGATAATTGCAAAAGCGTTTTCTAATGATCCATTAGCCTTTTAAAATGGTCAACTTGGATTAGCTAACAACGTGCCACTGGAACACAGGAGTGATGTTTGCTGATAATGTGCCTCTGTACGCCTATGTAGATATTCCATTAAAAGTCAGCCATTTCCAGCTGCATTAGTCATTTACAACATTAACAATGTCTACACTGTATTTCTGATCAATTTTGATGTTATTTTAAATGGACAAAAAATGTGCTTCTCTTTCAAAAACAAGGACATTTCTAAGTGACCAAACTTTTGAACGGTAGTGTATATATAGACACTTTTAAATGGACAGCCATTTGCTGTCTACCCCCCCATAATTAGGTCTTACCTTTAAGATCTCGTACATGTAGAACCGTATGTCGTAGTCTGATAGCGTTTGATATAATTGCTACAAGAAAAGAAAAACAGTTCACTAGAATGACATGTGCAGTTAAAGCGAAGGCTTCCATTCTGAATGGAAACAAATGAGTGATGCTACTTACCTTGAAGTCTGTGTTGTTAACGTGTTCAAAAACCAGGGCTGGAGTCCGGGACTGCAATCATAAGACAAAATGCATTTTTTTTAAATGGTGCCCAAAATGTCATATGATATGTACCGAGCAGCATGACGGCATGTATTATTAGTAGTTGGAGAAACTGACCACTGGATCCTTGACGATGTCTAGAAGTGTGATGATGTTGGGGCCGCCTCGCAGGTTTTCTAGAATCTTGATTTCTCGCTTGATTTTCTTCTTCTTTACTGGCTGTTAGGCACAAGAGAAGAACATGCAGGAYATTGGAAGGAAAATAAAGTTTGACAGTGCTTCTGTGAAATACCATGCTGTGAGCAGTATCTAGAAAGCCTATCTAGAAAGCCTTACCCAGAATATGTACTTAATTTTTTATTTAATTGGGTAAGTCAGTTAAGAACAAATTCTTATTTACAACGACGGCCTACCCCGGCCAAAACCTAACGATGCTGGGCCAATTATGTGCCGCTCTATGGGACTCCCAATCACGGCCGGCTGTGATACAGCCTGGAATTGAACCAGGGTCTGTAGTGACACCTCTAGCACTGAGATGCAGTGCAATAGGCCGCTGCGCCACTCGGGAGCCCATTGTACAGTCTATAGTCCAAATTATAAACAAAAGGCTAGCTGCCAGGCCCTTACTGAAGCCCATCCACAGCGTGAGAAACTTTGGGATTGAGGTGCAGAGTCCGTAGTCTAGTGGTATCATGTCTCGCTCGTTCAATCCCAGTCTCCACCGTTCCTACTGTTATTCCCGCTTGCCTGTCTCCTACTGTTTCCAACTGTCTAAATAACATGAAAATAAACTCAGCAAAAAAAGACACATCCTGTCACTGTCAACTGCGTTTATTTTCAGCAAATTTAACATGCGTAAATATTTGTATGAACATAAGATTCAACAACTGAGACAAACTGAACAAGTTCCACAGACATGTGACTAACAGAAATGGAATAATGTGTCCCTGAACAAAAGGGGGGAGTCAAAAGTAACAGTATCTCTCCCTAGCCCTCACCCTCCGATCCAACAGGTCCCAGACGTGCTCAATGGGATTGAGATCCGGGCTCGTCTCTGGCCATGGCAGAACACTGACATTACTGTCTTGCGGGAAATCACGCACAGAACGAGCAGTATGGCTGGTGGCATTGTCATGCTGGAGGGTCATGTCAGGATGAGCCTGCAGGAAGGGTACCACATGAGGGAGAAGGATGTCTCCCCTGTAACGCACAGCTTTGAGATTGCCTGCAATGATAACAAGCTCAGTGCGATGGTGCTGTGACACACCGCCCCAGACCATGACAGACCCTCCACCTCCAAATTGAACCCGCTCCAGAGTACAGGCCTCGGTGTAACGCTCATTCCTTCAACGATAAATGCTAATCCAACCATCACCCCTGGTGAGACAAAAGCGCGACTCGTTAGTGAAAAGCACTTTTTGCRAGTCCTGTCTGGTCCAGCGACGGTGGGTTTGTGCCCATAGGTGACGTTGTTGAGGCCTATAGGACTACAAGCCCTCAGTCCAGCCTTTCTCAGCCTATTGCAGACAGTCTGAGCACTGATGGACAGATTGTGCGTTCCTGGTGTAACTCGGGCAGTTGTTGTTGCCATCCTGTACCTGTCCCACAGGTGTGATGTTCGGATGTTCCGGTGCAGGTGTTGTTACACGTGGTCTGGCACTGCGAGGACGATCAGCTGTCCATCCTGTCTCCCTGTACCGCCGTCTTAGGCGTCTCACAGTACAGACATTAAAGTTTATTGCACTGGCCACATCTGCAGTCCTCATGCCTCCTTGCAGCATGCCTAAGGCACGTTCACGCAGATGAGCAGGGACCCTGGGCAGTAGAAAGGCCTCTCCAGTGTCCTAAGTTTTCAGAACTGTGACCTTAATTGCCTACCGTCTGTAAGCTGTTAGTGTCTTAACGGCCGTTCCACAGGTGCATGTTCAATAATTGTTTATGGTTCATTGAACAAGCATGGGAAACGGTGTTTAAACCCTTTACAATGACGATCTGTGAAATTATTTGGATTTTTACAAATTATCTTTGAAAGACAGGGTCCTGAAAAAGGGACGTTTCTTTTTTTGCTGAGCTTATATATATATTTGGAAAAAACACTGGTCTCAGTAACTGTTCAATGGAGTGAAATAGAAGTCCAGAGCCAGTACCTTGAGTATTTTGACTACTACTTTTTCGTTGTTTGTGATGTTGATGGCTTCAAACACTTCGCTGTATTTGCCCCGGCCGAGCTTTCGCACCAGCTGGTAATCATCTTGATTCCTGAGGGTCAGACAGAGAATAAAACAATGAGTAATATTCACAACAATGTTAAGACGGATAAGCCCACGATTCCACCAACAGAGTTAACACTGATACGGGATGATAAAGCTGGCACATTCCAAGTTCTCAATATGAACTGCAACGCACCAGGGCCATGTTGTAGGTGGAATGTGATGAATAGAGCTGATGCGAGTCCTTACTCTAAATAAGGCATGTTTGTTCTACTTCATATATTTCTATGTGAACACTCCATTTCCACACTGTTGTGCCGTGCTCTGCTGAACATGGCCCAGATATGGGATTTAGCTATGGCATGCTCCCCTAGGGAGAATCTAAATTGCATACTCCTCACGTCCTTTCTCCTATCCTCTTTCTCAAAACCCATTGGATGAGAAAGCCAGAGGTCCCTTCACTCTGACCTCCTCCAATAGGTTTTGAGAAGGAAGAGAGGATGCGAGTACGTCAGTATGTCTGACACTAAATTGGGTAAGGGTGCCGTGGACAATCACATGGCTTGATGGCTAGCTCAGCTCACCCCCACTCCACAACGTGTGACTCGTAGTCCCAGTACTCCCGGGGTCTCTGTGTGTTCACGTCGGGGTAAACCCGGGATCGACTGGTGACCGGGCCAGACATGTTCAGGTGGACGTAAAGACTGTCTCCTCAGGACCTGCGGGTCAGGGCAGAGAAGACCATAGAAATGCATTAAACAGAGAGAAACACACACACGGATGGACCAGAGCTGTGAAGCCGCTGCGCTCCCATGATGCATTTCACTAGCTGCATCGACATGGCTAAAGTCATTTTTTATTTTACCTTTATTTAACTTGGCAAGTCAGTTAAGAACAAATTCTTGTTTTCAATGACGACCTCGTAGAAGTTGTAGAATCTTAGCCTATCCATTCCAAATGGTCATCATGTGGTCGCTGATTTTTGTTAAATTTAGCAGGATAACTTCATTAATATTTGTGCAAATTGGATTTCTGCTACTGAATCAATGAACAGGGAAAAACATGGCCTCTAGCTACATGTAAATAGGCAAAATAAAGACCACAATACAAGTTTGGTTAATTCAAGACGTTTTTCCGCCAACTTTAGCATTTCACCAACGTTTCTTTATATATGAAAGGTATTGCCAYCGACAAAGCCTCTACTTTAATTTCCGGCTACCAACCTATGCTGTAAAGTTCGCGTGGTGGTATTGGCAGCACTACTTTCTTAAGCCCTTGATGGTTGCTAAGCAGCACCCGTTACTACTATCCTCCTGGAAGTTCTAAACTTTGCGAGCCATGTCACTTCACCCATCTCTTCGCATAGCCAACCACATGCACAATTTTCTTAACCACAACTGGACAAATGCATAACGAATTACTGTGGGAATAAATAATAACCAAATTACTAAAATATTGGAATAAAGTAGACCAATGCAATGAAGGCATCAACTTGTTGCTTACTGAAACTCCCAGTCATCCAATTGTTATAGAACATTTAAAAACACTAGCCTACCCACGTGTGGTCAACTATTTCAGCACCGTTTCGCGCTGCTTTGAGAGAAGTGTGGGGTCTTGATAAAATCAATTAATGTCCGATTTTTCTCACTGAATCGACATATTGGTTAGTTTACAAKTAGGCTCTGGAAATGTTAGTTAAATTGACCTGAGTGGGGTCACCAGAGTGGCGCAGTGGTCTAAGTAGCTGTGCCACTGGAGAACATAGTTCGAGTCCAGGCTCTGTCGCAGCCGGCCGCGACCGGGAAACCCATGGGGCGGCGCACAATTGGCCCAGTGTCGTCCAGGTTACGCGAGGGTTTGGCCGGCAGGGATGTTCCTGTACCATCGCGCACTAGCAACTCCTGTGGCGGGCCGAGCATAACGCACGCTGACTCAGTCGCCAGGAGTACAGTGTTTCCTCCGACACATCGGTGTGGCTGGCTTCCGGGTTAAGCGGGCGTTGTGTCAAGAAGCAGTGCGGCTTGGCTGGGTTGTGTTTCGGGGGACGCACAGCTCTCGAACTTCGCCTCTCCAGAGTACGTACGGGAGTTGCAGTGATAGGACAGGTCTGTAACTACCAATTGGATACCATGAAATTGGGGAGAAAAAGGGGGGTTAAAAAAATCMAATAAAAAATTATTTTTAATTTGACGTGAGTGCTGCTCTTGTCTAGTTGGCTCATTTATTAGGACTGACATTTTGTCAGCATGTTATGTAGTTTAACAAGTGGATTATTTTACTCTTCACTCGCAGTCGCTCAGTAGCCTAGGCCTATTCACAACCAAAAAGCCTGTGACTCGTCTTAATGTGATAGCCATTTGCGTTGCACAACCCCATCCCGCAGAGGCTATAGCCATGTAAATAAATGAGACAAAACAGTTCTATTCTCTTTGATTTAGTTCCTATTGCAACTCAGACAAATGACAATGAATGACATAATGACTGAACTGAACTGAATGAAGGATTAATTAAAATGTTCAAATATGTTGCACGCATCATGCATGCCCTCCACTTAATTTGGCTAGTAGGCAAATAGACCTACAGTCGGGTATAATGACTATGGTTTCATTCCTCCAGAAGGGCATCTTCTGAGGCCGAGGTGTGCTTTTCCCAAGGCGCTGCATGGAGATCACAAGCTCTTCAATTAGGCAGCAGTGTCGCGATGGAGAGAATAGCCTATACGGAGACTACRTAAGACCACTGCAACAGAGATATTGTAAAGRGTGGGAATAAGCTTATAACAGATTTAACCTAGATTTAACCTCTACATTGTTCATTTCACAGTACATATGTTCATGACCCAATTCATATAAATCATGTCAAATTATTTCAAATTCATATTAACCCTTCCTACAGAATATGCTTTGGCAAGAATGAGAGATTAAATAATCAAAATATTGAGTGGTCATACATATTTCATAGATTCACCAAACATCTATTATTCTGTTTAATTATTCCTGGTAGATACGGCTGGTTGTGATTGCAGACAGAGCCCAGAGAATGGGATGGTGCAATATTGAATTAGTCATWTTTTGATAAGGTGCATGAATGGCGATGTCCACGTCACCCAGAGATATGCCCATGCTGTAGAGGTACACCTAGTGGACTGAAACTTCACTGTTGTAGGCATAACACAGCTAATGCTGTCTAGACCTYGGCTGGCAAACAAATCCATGACATTAGCCACCTAAATGTGAAGTCAACTCAACTGAGTAATTGAGACTTAACTTGAAAACATGCAGAATAACTCARTCCAGTTTCCATATATATACAGTGGGGAGAACAAGTATTTGATACACTGCCGATTTTGCAGGTTTTCCTACTTACAAAGCATGTAGAGGTCTGTAATTTTTATCATAGGTACACTTCAACTGTGAGAGACAGAATCTAAAACAAAAATCCAGAAAATCACATTGTATGATTTTTAAGTAATTAATTTGCATTTTATTGCATGACATAAGTATTTG
Organism: Salvelinus sp. IW2-2015; assembly: GCF_002910315.2. Taxonomy (NCBI): domain Eukaryota; kingdom Metazoa; phylum Chordata; class Actinopteri; order Salmoniformes; family Salmonidae; genus Salvelinus; species Salvelinus sp. IW2-2015. The sequence goes on from NC_036869.1 coordinate 3,869,125, forward strand.
ATACATCAGACAGAAAAGCAGAACTTGATATTTGGTACAGAAACCTTTGTTTGCAATTAGAGGATCATACGGTTCCTAGTTCTTGACCAGGTTTGCAAACACTGCAGCAGGGATTTTGCCCACTCCTCCATACAGACCTTCTCCAGATCCTCAGGTTTCGGGGCTGTCGCTGGGCAATACGGACTTTCAGCTCCCTCCAAAGATTTTCTATTGGGTTCAGGTCTGGAGACTGGCTACGCCACTCCAGGACCTTGAGATGCTTCTTACGGAGCCACTCCTTAGTTGCCCTGGCTGTGTGTTTCGGGTCGTTGTCATGCTGGAAGACCCAGCCACGACCCATCTTCAATGCTCTTACTGAGGGAAGGAGGTTGTTGGCCAAGATCTCGCGATACATGGCCCCATCCATCCTCCCCTCAATACGGTGCAGTCGTCCGTTCCCTTTGCAGAAAAGCATCCCCAAAGAATGATGGTTCCACCTCCACGCTTCACGGTTGGGATGGTGTTCTTGGGGTTGTACTCATCTCTTCTCCCCAAACACGGCGGAGTGGAGTTTAACCAAAAAGCTAATATTTTTTCTCATCAGACCACATGACCTTCTCCCATTCCTCCTCTGGATCATCCAGATGGTCATTGGCAAACTTCTAAGCGGGCCTGGACATGCGCTGGCTTGAGCAGGGGGACCTTGCGTGCGCTGCAGGATTTTAATCCATGACGGCGTAGTGTGTTACTAATGGTTTTCTTTGAGACTGTGGTCCCAGCTCTCTTCAGGTCATTGACCAGGTCCTGCCGTGTAGTTCTGGGCTGAACCCTCACCTCCTCATGATCATTGATGCCCACGAGGTGAGATCTGCATGGAGCCCCAGACCGAGGTGATTGACCGTCATCTTGAACTTCTTCCATTTTCTAATAATTGCGCCAACAGTTGTTGCCTTCTCACCAAGCTGCTTGCCTATTGTCCTGTAGCCCATCCCAGCCTTGTGCAGGTCTACAATTTTATCCCTGATGTCCTTACACAGCTCTCTGGTCTTGGCCATTGTGGATGAGGTTAGAGTCTGTTTGATTGAGTGTGTTGACAGGTGTCTTTTATACAGGAACGAGTGGAGAACAGGAGGGCTTCTTAAAGAAAAACGAACAGGCTGTGAGAGCCGGAATTCTTACTGGTTGGTAGGTGATCAAATACTTTGGTCATGCAATAAAATGCAAATTAATTACTTAAAAATCATACAATGTGATTTTCTGGATTTTTGTTTTAGATCCGTCTCTCACAGTTGAAGTGTACCTATGATAAAAATGACAGACCTCACATGCTTTGTAAGTAAGAAACCTGCAAAATCGGCAGTGTCAAATACTTGTTCTCCCCACTGTATATATATATAAATTAAATAACTCAGCAAAAAAAGAAACGTCCCTTTTTCAGGACGCTATCTCTTAAAAGATAATTCGTAAAAATCCAAATAACTACACAGATCGTCATTGTAAAGGGTTTAAACATTGTTTCCCATGCTTGTTCAATGAACCATAAACAATTAATGAACATGCACCTGTGGAACGGTCGTTAACCTTTCTAGGACACACGTTCCGCCAGCGGAACCCCCCCACAACATTCCGCTGAAAAGGCACCACGGGAAATTCAAAAATATATTTTTTAAATATGTAACTTTCACACATTAACAAGTCCAATACAGCAAATGAAAGATAAACATKTTGTTAATCTACCCATCGTGTCCGATTTAAAAAATGTTTTACAGTGAAAACACAACATATATTTATGTTAGATCACCACCAAGTCCAGTAAACACACAGCCATTTTCCCAGCCAAAGATAGGAGTCACAAAAAGCAGAAATAGAGATAAAATGAATCACTAACCTTTGATGATCTTCATCAGATGACACTCAAAGGACATCATGTTACACAATACATGTATGTTTTGTTGATAATGTGCATATTTATATCCAAAAATCTCAGTTTACATTGGCGCCATGTTCAGAAATGCCTCCAAAATATCCAGAGAAATTGCAGAGAGCCACATCAAATAACGGGAAATACTCATCATAAACTTTGATGAAAGATACATGTTTCACTTAGAATTAAAGATACACTTGTTCACAATGCAACCGCTGTGTTAGATTTCAAAAAAACTTTACGGGAAAAGCACACCATGCAATAATCTGAGACGGCGCTCAGATATACACAACATTTCTCCGCCATGTTGGAGTCAACAGAAATACYAAATTACATSATAAATATTCCCTTACCTTTGATGATCATCAGAATGCACTCCCAGGAATCCTAGTTCCACAATAAATTGTTGTTTTGTTCGATAATGTCAAATATTTATGTCCAAGTAGCTACTTTTGCTAGCACGTTTAGTTCACATGTCCAAACGCTGGCGCCGGTTCAGGCGAACTCGGACAAAAAAACTTCAAAAAGTTATATTACAGGTCGAATAAACTGGTCAAACTAAGTAGAGAATCAATCTTCAGGATGTTGTTATCATATATATCCAATAACGTTCCAACRGGAGCATTCCTTTGTGTCTACAGAAGTAATGGAACGCAAGGCGATATCATGAGGAATGCYCGTGACCAGGAACTGGCATTCTGCCAGACCACTGACTCAAATAGCTGCCATCCGGCCCCACATCACACTAGAGGCTTCATTCAACATTCTACAGACTGTTGACATCTAGTGGAAGGCGTAGGAAGTGCGAACAMATCCATATCTTACTGGGATGTGAATAGGCGATGAGTTGAAAATCAACCAGCCTCAGAATTTCCACTTCCTTTTTGGAAGTTTGCCTGCCATATGAGTTCTGTTATACTCACAGACATAATTCAAACAGTTTTAGAAACTTCAGAGTGTTTTCTATCCAATAGTAATAATATGCATATATTAGCATCTGGGACAGAGTAGGAGGCAGTTCACTATGGGCACGCTATTCATCCAAAGTGAAAATGCTGCCCCCTATCCCTAATTAAGAGACTAACAGCTTACAGACGGCAGGCATTTAAGGTCACAGTTCTGAAAATTTAGGACACTGAAGAGGCCTTTCTACTGACTCTGAAAAACACCAAAAGAAAGATGCCAAGGGTCCCTGCTCATCTGCGTGAATGTGCCTTAGGCATGCAGCAAGGAGGCATGAGGACTGCAGATGTGGCCAGGGCAATAAATTGCAATGTCCGTACTGTGAGGAAGACATCACTACAGGGAGACAGGACAGACAGCTGATCGTCCTCGCAGTGGCAGACCAGGTGTAACAACACGTGCACAGGATCAGTACATTCGAACATCACACTTGCGGGACAGGTACAGGATGGCAACAACAACTGCCCGAGTTACACCAGGAACACACAATCCCTCCATCAGTGCTCAGACTGTCCGCAACAGGCTGGACTGAGGGCTTGTAGGCCTGTTGTAAGGCAGATCCTCACCAGACATCACCAGCAACAACGTCGRCTATGGGCACAAACCCACCATCGCTGGACCAGACAGGACTGGCAAAAAGTGCTCTTCACTAACGAGTCGCAGTCGCAGCGGGATCGATTTGGAGGTGGAGGGTCATGTTCTGGGGCGGTGTGTCACAGCATCATCAGACTGAGCTTGTTATCATTGCAGGCAATCTCAAAGCTGTGCGTTACAGGGGAGACATCCTCCTCCCTCATGTAGTACCCTTCCTGCAGGCTCATCCTGACATGACCTTCCAGCATGACAATGCCACCAGCCATACTGCTCGTTCTGTGCGTGATTTCCTGCAAGACAGGAATGTCAGTGTTCTGCCATGGCCAGCAAAGAGCCCGGATCTCAATCCCATTGAGTACGTCTGGGACCTGTTGGATCGGAGGGTGAGGGCTAGGGCCATTCCCCCCAGAAATGTCTGGAAACTTGCAGGTGCCTTAGTGGAAGAGGGGGGTAATATCTCACAGCAAGATCTGGTGCAGTCCATGAGGAGGAGATGCACTGCAGTACTTAATGCAGCTGGTGGCCACACCAGATAGTGACTGTTACTATATATTTTGTCTGTAATCGTAACATGGTGTTTTTATGTTGACAGATAAAATTTCACAGTCATGTTTCACGCAAGGATTTTCTTACGATCCTAACGATACGTACGTTTAACATTTTGGCAGGTATCTGGCTCCATCCAAAAGCATGCATAGGTTGTGAAATATGAACACATGCTTTAGAAAATAATATCAATCTATATTTTCAATGTATCATGATGAAGTTACTCAACGTAAGACCCTAAGCCTGCTCCCTAACAAACCAGAGTGCGGGTAAGAAAAATATGAAACCTGGATCAATAAAGTATGGGCATGCCTTTTTTTTTTTACGACAATGGCTCCACACGTTGCCATGACGCAAGTTGTGGGAAAAATGTCCTTTATATTTGATTCTGTTATATTTCATATTATTCTTAGCCTACTATAAAATATGTATTGACTATGATCAGGGTAGCCTAAGTGTGTCTCAAAATAACTACCGAGTTCCTGTGCATGGCACAGCCACGTAGCATATAGACTGCACAGACCAGTAACATAATTAAACTCAKAATATGCCTTTCTATTATTTTGAAAATACATTATTAGTTTTATATTTCTTAGGACCTGCCCATAACCATTTAATAATTATTTATTTATGAGGAGATATATATATATATACACATACAATGGACTTATTAAAATAAACATCCACCCACATCTACTCTCACTCCTAAAGTTGCCAGCATGTGCACAGAAGATAAAAGGCTTATCTAATTAATTTGTAAGTCGCTCTGGATAAGAGCGTCAGCTAAATGACTTAAATGTAAATGTAAATCTAAGCAATAATGTGGTACAAACGGGACAGTATGAATTGTGCGCAATTTTTTATTTTATTCAGGCAACATATGGTAAAGTCTGTCTGTAAAAGGTATATGGTAACTGTGTGCCACTGCCATTAAAAACAGCAACAGCACGGGAGGGGAGTATCACTGCCTAACTTCACAAAAACACGAGACACCCCTCCTGTCCTGTGTGAAGAATGAATTCTGTGCAGCAGACCTAACGGTATAATATCTGCACTATAAGAACTGTAGGATTGGGAATTGTCAGGGACCTCACAATACAATATTATCAGGACACTTAGGTGCCGTTACGATATGCAGTGTGATTCGGTGTCGCGATTCGATTTTCCAAAGCATTCTGCTCACTATAGGCCTATGTCAGTGTAACAGTATAACTTTAGTACGTCCCCTCGCACCGACCTCGGGCGCGAACCAGGGACCCTCTGCACACATCAACAACTGACACCCACGAAGCGTCGTTACCCATCGCTCCACAAAAGCCGCGGCCCTTGCAGAGCAAGGGGCAACCCTACTTCAAGTCTCAGAGCAAGTGACGTAACCGATTGAAACGCTATTAGCGCGTACCCGCTAACTAGCTAGCCATTTCACATCCGTTACATCAGCTGCAGAGAAACAAAATTTGTTTTGATCAGTCATATAAATACAAGTTATGAAAACAAGTTAGTTCACTATTTACAGAGGAGTTGACGTAGGTACAGAAGACAAGTGCAACCCAGAAATAAATATATTTATAATCTCTTCAAATAATATTGCAATATTCAACTTCACAGATTCCCCCACCACTAAAGAACAGACCCTTCTGTCCTTTCCTTCAGTGAATGTTGCTGACCCTTATTTCACCCTGTAGGCCTATACAAGCTAAAGATGAAGCATCACAAACATAATTGATTAACACGACGATAACAAAAGTGAGTAGTAGTATGCTACAGAAATAATTTAAGGAAACGTAGGTTAGGCTAGATCTTTATAATAACAATATATTATTCAGAACTGTTCCATTGTCATTTAACCTGTCGTTACTGCAACAAAGCGAAACACTCAAAAATCACACAAACCCATATTGCCAGACACTTGTGCATTGTATGAGGTGAACCAGAAACAACAGCTATTGTGTTTTGCAGCATAACTTTTTGGTTAAAATACAGTTCCAGAGACTCCAAGGCCCCCCTTTCCAACACACTACCTTAAAGTGAGCTGTTTTGTTAAACAGTACCATAGCTAAACTAACTTCAGATCACATGCTCCTCTCAAAGTTAGAGCCAGTCACAAGGCCTGTGCCAGCACTTAAGGCAGATCTTTGTTCCCCTCATAGATAAAAAAGGGGAAAATATAAAGATAGGGAGTCGAATCTACAATACCAGAGACATTCTACGTAAAAAAACAACTATGCAAAGGGATCTTGATCGCAGTATTTGGGACTGCACCATATGAGACCTAGACTAGATCAAGCATAGGCTACATTAGACTTTCATTGAAAGACTGTCTCAATTAATATCAAATTCTTGCATAGGCCTAGATAAGATAGCAGCTGGCTTTCAACAATAACAAGGGCAGAGGGGCATTAGCAGAATGATCATGGGAGACATGATCCCTGAGAGTACACCTAGCCTATATTGCACCTGATAAATATAGATGCCCAGGTAACATGGTTTCACCTTGAATGGTAGGTAGAGGAGCTACCATTGCAAACCAAGATGTGATACATGGCCCAAAAATGTGATGGGGTCTGGGACACAGACATTTTTAAAATGTGGCTACATGAGTCATACCAACATATTAGCTACTATTTTTGTGAACTCTGGTTCCACTTCCTTAATTTCCCTATCAGAAGTTACTGTCTGTATAGTGCTGGACCTAATTGAACACAGGAAGGAAACAACGGCAAAAGATAGCTAGCTACCTTGCTAGAATTCCCCTGTAATTAGCTGACTAAACTCAACTCCATTAGAAACTTCTTTCACCATGGATTTGAGTTTAGTCAGCTACCCTGTAATAGGCTACACATAGCCAGAGCTTGAGTCAGGCTTGTGATCATTCAAGGAATTGATGAGCTGTTAATCATATTAATTAATTTTTCTCGATAGAAACAAGTTGTATTATTTTAATTGAATATTAGTCAGACGAGAGACATTGCACAAATTAGCTAGGTAGCTGGCTAGCTAGATAACTTGTCTTCCAACAAAATGTCCTCTTTAACTTCACACTCAACATCAGAATGTCAGCTGTCAAAATGTAAACCCAACTATCTAGACGAGTTGGTCAAACACCTGTACAAGATATAACACACAATAAAAAAGGTAATTCAATGCACCCCTAAAGATAGCTTTCCAACTAATCTTGGCTAGAATGATAGGTAACGTTAGCTAGCTAGCTATTGATATATTCATCATCTAACCGGCTAGCTAACGTTAAATATCTAGCTAACTAACAGTTAGCTGGATATTCACTAACGCTTTGCTAGTTCCAGTAGTATCTATAGTTCAAACCCATTTAGAGCTATCACTATCACTATAGGTTCAAACCCATTTAGAGCTATCACTAGCCCCATCAACATTGGTAGTTATGCTTGTTACGAAAAAGCAAATTTCATTGATTATCACACGGCCATCAGGCCGCAAGCATGGTGTTTTCCTAGCTAAATAAAGTCTGGGTCTGGGACTAATCGACGAGGCTAGCTAAAACCGGTGGTTCAGAATAGTAAAAAAAAATCCACATTTTGAGATTTTATTCATGTTAAAGCTAGTGTGTGTATTGGCTACTTCAATATTTTTACCTGAGTACAATGTCATGTTTCTATCCCGGTGCCTTGGTTTACGCCTTGCCACACAACCATAAGAGATAGTTAGCTATAGTAGCTTGCTAACATTAGCCGCTCACCAGCAAGCCGTGGCCGGGGGAAAAACTCCCAGTAGTTAGCAAGCTATAGTACCGCATTCATTCCACGAGATGATAACATGCGCGCGACAGAACAACTGTTGAAAGCTACACTACAATCTAAACATTCATATTTTTTCTACGCAAAACGGGGCAATTAAACGTGGGTAAACTAGATTCAAATATACAGTATATTACCTCTCAGAGCTTCGGATTGAAAATATGGCGACACCGAACTCCGGCAACCAGTTTGCGATAAAGGAAAGCAGTTCCTCAAGACTTCCACTCCTCGGGGTGGCGCTTGTCTGCATTTCATTTGATGGGCACTATTCGGGGTTTCCCAAACACGATCCTGGGGCCCCCCATGGGTGAACGTTTTTGGCCCTAGCACTGCACAGCTGATTCAAATAATTCAAAACTTGAATCAGCTGTGTAGTGCTAGGGCAAAAAACTAAACGTGCACCCAGGGAGTGCCCCAGAACCGAGTTTGGGAAACCCTGATAGACAAGTGGGCTAGAAGTATCCAAGCAGGTCAGAATAGAGCTAGGGACAAAGCAACATCACAACAAGCCCCACACTGTAATTGTTGCTGGTTAAATGTGCCTTGAATTCTAAATAAATCACAGACAGTGTCACCAGCAAAGCACCCCCACACCATCACACCTCCTCCTCCATGCTTCACGGTGGTAACCACACATGTGGAGATCATCCATTCGCCTACTCTGCATCTCATAAAGACACAACGGTTGTAACCAAAAATTTACAATTTGGACCATCAAGACCGAAAGACACATTTCCACCGGTCTAATGTCCATTGCTCGTGTTTCTTGACCCAAGCGAGTCTCTTCATCTTATTGGTGTCCTTTAGTAATGGTTTCTTTGCAGCAATTCACACAGTCTCCTCTGAACAGTTGATGTTGAGATGTGTCTATTACTTGAACTCTGTATTTATTTATCAGCATTTATTTGGGTTGCAATTTCTGAGGTGCAGTTAACTCTAATGAACTTATCCTCTACATCAGACGTAACTCTGGGTCTTCCTTTCCTGTGACGGTCCTCAAGAGAGTCAGTTTCATAATAGCGCTTGATGGTTTTTGCGACTGCACTTGAAGTAACTTTCAAAGTTCTTGAAATTTTCTGGATTGACTGACCTACACGTCTTAAAGTAATGATGGACTGTCATTTGTAATGATGGACTGTGACTGTCACTGTCAGCTGTTCTTGCCATAATATGGACTTGGTCTTTTACCAAATAGGGATATCTTCTGTATACCACCCCTACCTTGTCACAACACAACTGATTGGCTGAAAAACATTTAGAAGGAAAGAAATTACACAAATTAACTTTTAACAAGGCACACCTGTTAATTGAAACACATTCCAAGTGACTACCTCATGAAGCTGGTTGAGAGATTTCCAAGAGTGTGCAAAGCTGTCATCAAGGCAAAGGTTGGCTACTTTGAAGAATCTCAAATATAACATATATTTTGATTTGTTTAACACTTTTTTGGTTACTATATGATTCCATATGTGTTATTTCATAGTTTTGATGTCTTCACTATTATTCTACAATGTAGAAAATAGTACAGGTAAAGAAAAACTCTTGAATGAGTAGATGTGTACAAACTTTGACTGGTACTGTAAATCCAGTGCTGTTGTGCAACACAATTTACCAAAAACTAAGTGTTCTCTGTTTGTACCATGAAGGGAACATGAGTACTTTTTAGATAATCTATATAGATAGAAATTKTTAACTAGTCTGGAGATATCATATGTTATAGGTGTTACCTTCATAAATGGGTGTTGAACATGTCACTCAGCACAACCCAAAAGACAGGTAAGTCTCGATACTGCTCATTAGAGTTGGTGAGTCCACAGATTATAGAGTCCAAAGATTATTCCCCATCACAATAAAGACAATGCATCATGATTCAGGTTAATTCTAGGCCTATGTGTGACACTTTAGATATTCAATACCATTCCCAGTTGAATAAATCCTGTCTGGTATGTGCTGGTCGAAGGGTCTAATTTTTCATGGTGATGGAGAGCTCTGAAAATTGCGGCTGAATTTTTATAGGCAATTTCTAAAGTTGGCACCGAACGATCTTATTTAATAGTATTTGAGAGGACACTGGAGACCCGAGAGTGTTGTGCTCTTGTCTTCTGTCATCACATTGTCTTCAAAACAGATTTTTACAGTAAAAGTCCAGTAAATCAATATGTTGTCTTGAAAAATAATATTGTGGTTTGTAATTAATATCAAGAATATCGTAATTTCTTTCCCCCAACTTTTTTTGTGAGGTGAGACCTTAGTAGAGGCCAGTGTATAAGGTCCATACTCAAGGATTTGTATGTTGTTTAATAAACAATACATAAAAAATAGTGAAGGTCAATGAGTTCCGTATAATGTGTTTACAATCTCATGAACTTTCCCTAAGAGGGGTCACTGCCACTGTCATTGATATGCAGTACTGTAGTCTTCTTATTTTCTTACTGTATGACGATCCCTAATTAAAAGTGAAGTTGGGTCCCAGTCCTTTCAGTGCTTGGGATGGAACCCTAGTAGTCCATTGCACTCATGGGCTTCCTCCTCCCTATGCACATGTAAATCTGACCTTACCAACTTTCAAAAGGCTTTCCAGGCCAATGTTTGCCTTGAAAAGACAGCTCCCATCGGCCTGATCAGGGGATCCATAATGTGAGAGAGAGAGAGAAACAGCTAATTATCCTTTTACACTTAAAGAGAGAAATCCTTTTAGTGAGAGCAGACAGAGGACTCCTTTGATACCTGGGCCAGAGCAGGCCTAAATACCAAAGCAAGGGGACGTGTGAGATGTAACTGTACTACAGGGGGACTACTTTCTCCCATTATCAGTGCTCTAACCTCTGTTCTGCTCTGGAGAGGAGCCTTCCTTTTTGCGTCGGCTCCCCCATAGAAAGCCAGGAAAGGTAAAACCCAGATGGTTAGACTTCCTGTCTTGTCTGAGGACGGCCAATTCATTTCCATTGGCATTTGTTCCGTCTGATAAAAAGCAAATAACCCCGCAGATCGGATGYSGGCGGTGGACGAGATGCGAATGGGGGGGGGGGGGGMGGGSSTTACAAGGGCATTAGTCTTAGCTGCATGAGCTTGTGAAATTGACCATGTCCGCGCAGGTAGTGCTGGATTTCTTTCTCATCTTTTTCAGGTTATTTTGGATGCACATGGGGCAAACTTTACCGCAGTCTGGGGCTCAAATTTGCCTTTCATTCTCCAGAGAGCAATGCCTGTGTTGCCATTGTATTCAGACTGGGGTAATGAGTTCACACGCAGCTTCTGTACTCTAATTACTCTTATTCTATACTTATGAAATTGCTATCTGTTGGAGACAGTTTTCATTCATTAATAGCTGGTTTTGTTGAAATAAGTTCCATAATATTTTCACACAACATTTGATTTGGCATTCGTGTATTAAAGGCCTGCATATACTACACTCTTAGAAAAAAGGGTTCCAAAAGGGTTCTTGAAAGAGGGATAGAGTTCTACCAATAGCTGTTTTGATCAAAAGATGGGTTCTTTGTAAGTCAAAGGGTTCTACCTAGAACCTTTAACATCCTAAGAACTGTTGATGATTCTTTGGAAGGCAAGAAGGGTTCTACATAGAACCATATACAATATTTCCCAGCATGCTCTATTGCAGGGGGATTTCAGGATTGTTTGTTTTACTGTAATATATGTGTTTGTACATGCACATTGGTTGGTTGATTCATTTTATGCTATACAAAGATACATACCATCTAAACTAATCCAATCTGATAGTATTTAGTATAGTATTTATAGTATAGTATAGTATTTATTGCACCCATAACTGAGATGGTTGTTCCAGTTTACCCTGGCAGTCATTCTGACTGAAGTCAGGATGCAGATGATTAACAATTCCACATGTTGGATATCCTAACTTTAGCTGGATTCCAAAAGAAATCATGCATCACTTTGCAACCCAGCATAATGTGACTTGCAGGCCTGATTTTGTATTTGTATTTATTATGGATCCCCATTAGCTGTTGCCAAGGCAGCAGCTACTCTTCCTGGGGTCCAAACACATTAAAACACTTACATTACATATAAAACAAAAGATAAAACAGTATCATATAACATTATTACACCACTACATATCTACAATACAAAATGTATAATACCACCATACAACAATATTACAATGTATGTGTATGAGTATGTCTGTACCTTTGTGTGTGTCTCTTCACAGTCCCTGCTGTTCCATAACGTGTTTTTCTACAAAACTACAAAACTGATGTGGCCTGTAAACCAGGAGATTCCTAACACCAATGTGTTAGGGTATAACTAGGCCTTATGATACATGCAATGTATTGTCATAAATAATTACATTTTAAAGGCTAATAAGACTAGTCGAACCGTTCATAGAGGATTCTAGGAAGAACCTTTAGATGATAAAATGGTTCTCAGTGGAACCCTTCATTGAAGATTCTAGACAGAACCCTTTGTAGAGGGTTCTAGGTAGAACCATATACAGTAGTTGTTTTAAAGAACCCTTATAGTGGTTCTAGATCCCTCTGCAAAGGGTTCTACCCAGCACCAAAAAGGATTCCCCTATGAGGATAAACCAAAGAACCCTGTATGGTTCTACTTAGCACCTTGTTTTCTAAGAGTATATCCTTAGGTCAGTCAGGGCCTGAGGCCTTCTCCATAACTCTACATACATTAGTAACTATATACTGTAGGCTACCCTGAGACCACGAAGTCTGCATTGTAAGGCGAGATTTTACTTCCACGTCCACTGCACTTAAAAAGTGTACTCTTAGAAAAAAGGGTTCCAAAAGGGTTCTTCGGCTGTCCCATAGGAGAACCCTTTTTGGTTCCAAGTAAAACCCTTTTTGGTTCCATGTAGACCTATATGTGGAAAGGGTTCTACATAGAAACCAAAACGGTTCTACTTGGAACCAAATGGTTTCTACCTGGAACCAAAAAGGGTTCTCCTATGGGGGCAGCCGAAGAACCCTTTTCGGTTCTAGATAGCACCTTTTTTTCTAAGAGTGTAGTATAAGCTACTGTACGTAGAGAGTTTGAAGAGGAATACCACAGGATAAGATCTGCCTGTGCCAAGCTAAGACTGTTGTTAAGTTTGATACAATCTTGGTTAAGTCTATCAAGCCCATCTATAGAAACTAGGTCCTTGGGATTATGTTTGAATGAAACAGACCCTTGTAACCTTATTTCACCAACTTTTTGGACCAAAATCAGACTGTTCCTCCTGACCTTCACCTACTCCGGGTTTGCCTTACTTAATTACTTACTTACTTACTTAAATTTCAGTCTAGGATCCCTATTTGGGACCAGGGAATTCCCCTTATCGAGATGCTGCCGCCCACTAGCCTAAAATGCAGGAAATACACACATTTCTCAGGAGAAGCAGTGTGTGTAATCCTGGCCAGGTAGTCTGGTCTGGACAGAGGCTGTTCAAAGCTTCCCATCATCAGGGCTACGTCCCAAATGGCACCCTATTACCTATTAGTGCAATACTTTTGACCAGAGCCCTATGGGCCCTAAGCCCATTCTGGTTTCCACCTTAACCTTGCTTCTTGGCACAGGTTCCCAACACCCCCTCAGACAGTCACTGTAGCGTAGAGGCTGAACTTTACAGCGACTGTAGTGCAACGTCTCCTTCAGATAAAAAAACACACACAGAAAAGAGAGGGAAATATGATGTTAGAAACACCCTCATATAACAAAAGGTTTTCTGTGATATTTAGATGTGCCTTTTGGGGGAATAAGATTCCTTTGAGAGAATGCATGTCGGTAGGAGACATATGAATCTGTACATTAAGCCACGCAACTAATGAAATCTAATAGGTATGACACAGTTTTTTTCTTCTTTCACAGGTTTTCCACAATAAGCAGGCCACTCCTCCTTCCATCTCCAATGGGCTTTGGGAAAGGTATAAAAGCGCCACCACCATCCTCTGCGTCAGGACCAGTTGAAGTGCAATATTGAAGCCTCTACTGTACGATTCAGGATCCAGACTCTAATCTCAAGGCATGTTGACCAGGTAAGTGTATTATCGTTAACATTCTTTTTTATAAGGTTAAGTGTATGATGCAGAATGTGACATGTCATCATGGACCCTAAGGCTGCATTTACACAGACAGCCCAATTATGATATTTTCTCCAATTATTGGCAAAAGATTTGTTCTGATTGGTCAAAAGATCAATAATTGGGCAAAATATCAGAATTGAGCAGACTAAGTGCTGTTTTMTTTTGTTTACATCTTTAATTTGAATGATTATCACATAACCGGGGCMGCAGGTAGCCTAGTGGTTAGATGGTTGGGCCAGTAACCGAAAGGTTGCTAGATCGAATCCGTGAGCGGACAAGGTAAAAATGTGTCGTTCTGCCCCTGAACAAGGCAGTTAACCCACTGTTCCTAGGCTGTCATTGTAAATAAGAATTTGTTCTTAACTGACTTGCCTAGTTAAATAAAAAATACATATATTTATTCTTTACACACTTTACCTCTTTTTGATACCACTATACCTTCACAATCTAGATTTTTTTTGGTTCCTGGGTTTTCAATAGAAAATGGATTTAAAACGCCACATTAGGATGGCTTAGGTATTTTACAATGGCCATGCCATACACTGGTTAAAGAACCACTCAGGTCAATGGGAATAAATTGTGGATAATTTCAGAGATCCTTCGGTTGGCACCTTAACTAAAATATCCCCAAAGCAGCCTGTTGATTACAAGGATTTGGTGTGTGATTGGAAATTAGAATTCAGAATAACAGATGGTCATAAAATCACTGAGACAGGCATAAAGTCAAAGAGCCTCAAACAGAGAAGGCAGCTGTGTCGAGGCCATTGCTTCTTTAACTAGTCTGCAATTAGCATTGTTTTTTAAATTCCAATTTTGAATTTCTGTTTCCAGGAATTTTCTCATCTTCTGCTCTCTGGCAGTTCTGCTAGTACAAGCTGACTTCGATACTAATAACGGTAAGTGTTGACAATTATGATTGAATACAGAAAAACAGATGCTGAATCAAACAGCATGTACAGTAACATTAGCATAAAGTAGTTATTACCTGTTATTAATGAGTTACTAACAGTATCTGTGAATGGTGGTTACAATGTGTGCTTATGTGTGTCTCTGTGTGACACTTTCAGATCATGCTGCCCAAGCCATGTCCACAGGTATTCTGAGAAATGTTCTGATTTTGCCTAACTCCTATGTTGACCTTTATGTGACTTTGAAAATCATTTTTATTCAGTCATTTGTATATTGAAATTGCACTGCACTTACCCAGCCTACTTGCTTGTAAATATCCATTGCTATTTTGATCTGTTGTTTTTAAAATGTGACTTTGTCTGTATGTATCGTGATTGCTGCAAAATGAATTGCCTCTTTAAGGACATTAAAGTTGTCTGAATCTAAATTTTATGAATAGAATATTTAAAGAAAGGCCCATTGCTAATTGATTCTGAACCACACTCCCTTTTCTCACAAACAGATAAGGACTCAACCTCGGAGGAAGCTCCAACTGGTAAGAGCATCATAACCTCATTGGCTAACTCTTTACAACCAGTGCTCAATATGCCTGTAGTCTAATCCATAATCTGTGGTCTATATGTGTTCTATATACCGATTCATAACGGTAATCAATCTGTGGTCTATATACCCGTTCATAATGGTAATATCTGCTTTTTCCACAGAGAGCATAAATGCCATCTCCTCGGATCAGCCTAACGGTGAGCACAGCAGAAAGTGTGTGTGTGGGGGGGGGGGGGGGGGGGGGGGGGGGGGTGATTGGTCCTACCTATGGGAGAGGGGAAGGTCTAGGCATGGGGCAAACTCTGGAAAGGGAGAGTGCGAGTGCACACTTCAGGAAGAGAGTGGATTACTGGGACGAAGCCTCTGATCCTCTCTAAATAAAGGTGGGTCTTGTAGTCTTGACTAACCCAGGTCAGATGGTTGTTTGTCTGCTGAATCACAGACCCCCCCATTACTATGTGACATGAGACTGGGCACACTTGTTCGTAAACCCAGGCAGGTGTCGAGACTGGTTATTTGAAAGTCAAATAAATACATGTTCTCKAGAAAGCGGGAGGAAGCTACAATAGTGGTGTAACTATGTCGACTCTTGAGTGTGTCTAGCATAAACAGGTAAGCCATGCCCACTAAAAGTTAAAATTAGCTGAAAAAACTAAAATGTTAATCTTCAAATCTATGCCAAAGATGTGATGTTAAATGACTAGTTCTATAACATACTGCCTGTCAACTTTGTGACAGCCTGCTCTTGCGAGAAATTGAGGTTCTGTTCTGTGCATGGACATTCTGGAGTGTTCCTGAGAAAAAAATAGAGATTTCACTGTCTCTCGGTGTAGATTGGAGTCACTGTCACAGGAACAATATATACATATATTTTCCCACTGGAAGTGAGCTATGGAAGGGCTAAACAGACCAACTAGCCCAAATCAAAAACTGACCTTTAACCCTTAACTTAACCAGACTCATTAGAACCGCCCAAAACAGGAGAGATCCTGGAACCTTTTGTCCTGCATCGCCATCTAGTGGTACTTCTTGTATCCTGCAACATTTCCTCTGTATAGTGAAGCTTGATGGCAGACAATAACGCAATCCATAAATGTTGAATCCATAAATGAGACAATATAGCTGGTGATACTGTTTTTTATGATGCAGTTTTTCTGCAATTTCTTTATAGATATGCCACAGTATTACAGTGAGGGATTGCTGGTAGGCGCTTTTTTAATGATCTGATGCAGTATAATTACAGTTTGTCAAAAAGCACAAGATTAAACACAATAAAATATGATGTCTTTAAAAGAAACAAAACATTATTTAGACAGAAAATGTATGCCTTGCTCTGTAACATGTCAACATGTCTCATCTTAGATGTAAGCAGCACAAGTGTAGAGGTTAGACAAGATGATGAGTTTATGTCATTCTGTATTCACAATAAAACCATTGAAAGAATACTGGTATAATAACAATTATGAATGAACAAATAAAAGTAATTGTGTGGATATCTAAAGTATATGTTCATAATTTCTCTCCCTACTACAGCTCCTAAACCTAATGGGGTCACTGGACCTGGTAGGTATCCTTTATGTGTAGGAATATAACCCGTAGACATATGGGTTCCATTTAGTCACAAATGTATGCCTGGGGGAGAAAAAAATAACATTTATATGAATGTGCTTTCATTCCTTATTGTAGGTGTTGCAGCAAACAGTGTTGAGGACCAGGAGGGTAAGAGACCATATTCAAACAGGGACGCACACACACACACACACACACACATTTTTTAAATTGTTTATTTTAAGTATTTTAGCAGACGCTCTTATCCAGAGCGACTTACAGTTAGTGCATTCATCTTAAGATAGCTAGGTGGTCACAACCACTTATCACAGGCATAGGAAGTACAGTTTTCCTCAATAAAGTAGTTATTAGCAAAGTCAGAGCTAGTAACGAGGAAAAAGTCAAGTGTGAGTCTTAGTGGGTTGGGCATGAGGAGGGGGTGCGAGGGGGGTGCTGTGGGATTAATTAAAATACTCTTTGAAGAGGGGTGAGAGGGCCAAAAGACCAGAGGTTGGCAGACACTCTCTCTCTCACCACACACACACACACACACACACACACACACACGCACACGCACACGCACACCGCACACGCACACGCAACACGCACACGCACACACACACACACACACACCACACACCACACACACACACACACACACACACACACACAACACACACACACACACATATGTTTGTTTTGCTATCCTTGTGGGGCTCAAACAATTGATTCCCATTCAAAATCCAAATTTCCCGAACCCATAACCCTAAACCTAACCCCTAAGCCTAAAATAGCCTTTTTCCATGTTTTACTATCCTTGTGGGGACGAGAAACACACTCACACACAACACCTTTTCAAAAAACAATCATAAATACCTCACATGAATCATTCCAGATATTTTAAGTGGACAAAAATGATGAATATTGAACCAATTAAATGTGTGTCATGTTCCACAATTAAGTTGAACATTTCCTTATCTTTCAGAGGATGAAAGCTCAGATGAAGGTCTGAAAAAAATAAATGTTCTCCTCCTCCTCTCCTCCTCCTCCTCCTCCTCCTCTTCTCCTTCTCCTCCTCTCCTCCTCCTCCTCCTCCTCCTCCTCCTCCTCCTACTCCTGCTCCACAACAAAACTCAGGAAAGTTAGTTGGGCCAGCAGGTGGGAACCGGAGAAAGGCCCCACAACAAAAGAGGAGGTCACGACCCTCCCGCCGTCAGCAGTGAAATGCCAAAAAGACACACAGAGGCAAACATTTACTTTTAGTTAATTGCATAGAAGAAGAAACATGTTGTATCCTATTACTGTATATGCCATAACATGAAGGTGTACAGAACCGTATTCACATGATGAAGCTGCTTTGATGTATCTTGAGCAGCAGAACAGTCAGCAAGACATGACATATTGTTTACTGTAACGTCTGTGGAAAAAACTCAGTGGTATGTTCAATACAAACTCATGGGCATTTCTCTGTGAATAAAATGTAGGATTAAATGAACAATGTATTGTGATGACATAAAACCAGGCCTAATATCATAACTGACCTTGACCTTAAGAGCCACTGAAAATCCTCTAAATTCACCAACCTGTTTCAAAATAGCAAGGACCTCACTCCCATGAAAATACCTCCATTTCTAAATGAGCGCACACACCGCACCAAATGTCGATCGCCGTTCGTTCGGCGTGGTGTGTTTTATGGACCACTTGCCGGTGGGCGTCTGACTGACAACATTTTTGCGTGGTTTGCACTCGGTTTGCAAATTWCAGCTGGCACTCTGTTCAGAGGTGCTAAGTACTCTCGGCTGGCAAACGCTGCTGGTGTGTCAGTGCCTTTAGAGAGACTCTTGCTATTTTGATCATGAGCCAGTTGGTGGAAATGTGGAGTTACGAACTAGCAATACAAACTGTTGTTAGCTAAAGTGAAAAGACTAGATATTTTTCACAGAAAAAGGCTAAAGAAATCCCATAATTTCTCTCAGAGTTGATGAGGATACCTTTGACTGGTGCTGCCTACCCAAAGACTGTTATACTGTCCTCAGTCAGCATATATTTTAGTGCATAATCTTTCAAAACAACCCTGCTCTCGAACACAAAACCAGTGTTTCAATCAAAAGTGTTTCTTTCTTTTTTCTAATCATCATTTTTATACACACAGTATTCAACACATTATGTATGAAACATGTTTGATGAATATCAATTTCAAAACATGTTTAAGTATAAACATCTGTTTCTTACATTATATCTTTCTAAATAAACCTCTTTGAGCAAAGTGATATTTCTGACTGTTTTCCATCCTTGAACCATGCCGGATTGTTAAAATTGAATAATAATAATAATAATCATAATAATAATGAATTGACAATACATTCCTAAATAACAAAAATTATTTTTTGTTTATAATGAAGGGCCTTGATTTGCTGGCATTTCAAAATGTATTATTCTGGTTCACTTGTAAAACCTAGATAACTGTGTTCTACTTTAAATCATTTCTAACTGTTTCAAGAAAGGTTATCTGGAATTGGAAATTAGACATGCAAATATGAGGATGTAAGTACAAAGAAAATAAGTACAAAGAAAATAATAGGTTATTAGTGTTATTATCATTTTCCATGTAACATCTTAGTATATATAGTAAGTAGTACTTTTGGTGTTTACAATGGGGCTGTGCACACTGCTCTCTGTTTCTGACCTGAAGCTCCCTGTGTTCTGAATACCAATCCTGGAGTCTTGGTGCCAACATGAGCCTTGTGCTTCTCTCCAGCGTAGTATTCCTCTAGCACACACTTTTTTCAAGGTAACCACTAATGAATACATTTTACAATTTGGTATTTTATTAGGATCCCCATCAGGTACTGCTAAAGCAGCAGCTACTCTTCCTGGGGTCCACACAAAACATAAAACATGACATAATGCATAACATGAATAGACAAGTACAGCATAAAGGACATAACTACATACATGTTTAATAAGAATACACACTTTCATACATTTATGCCTTAGCATTCCATGCATCATGTACTCATTATAACAGCAATACTGCAGCCATTCATTTTTCCCATATATTTCAATTCCTTTGCTCTGCTGTTACAGTTGCTTTGTCTAAGCAGGTCCTGATATCCTAATCTCACAGCACCAGCTGTTCTGTAAACACCAGAAAGAATCTCACAACATCAGGAACCATCCGTGTCCTTGGTTCTTCCGTTTGACGTCAATACTGTGCATAAACATGTGATTCATAGATGCTACTGAATGCAAGTGCAACACACCAATGAAAATGGAAATGCAATAATCATGTGTAGTGTCACTGAAGTCTTTAACTCCTGCTCCGTTCCGCTGGCGTGAACATAACCACATACACTACATGAGTAAAAGTATATGGACACCTGCTCGTCGAACATCTCATTGCAAAATCATGGGTATTAATATTGAGTTGGTCCCCTTTTGCTGTTATAACAGCCACCATTCTCCTGGGAAGGCTTTCCACTACATGTTAAAACATTGCTGCGGGGACTTGCTTCCGTTCAGCCTCAAGAGCATTAGTGAGGTTGGGCACTGATGTTGGGCAATTAGGTCTGGCTCGCAGTTGGCATTCCAATTAATCCCAAAGGTGTTCGATGGGGTTGAGGTCAGGGCTATATGCAGGCCAGTCAAGTTCTTCCACACCGATCTTGACAAACCATTTATGTATGGACCTCGCTTTGTGCACGGGGGCACTGTCATGCTGAAACAGGAAAGGGCCTTCCCCAAATTGTTGCAACAAAGTTGGAAGCAAGGAATCGTCTAGAATGTAATTTTATACTGTAGCATTAAGATTTCCCTTCACTGGAACTAAGGGGCCTAGCCCGAACCATGAAAAACAGTCCCAGACCATTATTCCTCCTACACCAAACTGTACAGTTGGTACTATGCATTTGGGCAGGTAGCATTATCCTGACATCCGCCAAACCCAGATTCGTCCATCGAACTGCCAGATGGTGAAGCGTGATTCATCACTCCAGAAAACAAGTTTCCACAGCTTCAGAGTCCAATGGCAGTGAGCTTTACATCACTTCAGCCGACACTTGGTATTGCGCATGGTGATCTTAGGCTTGTGTGCGGCTGTTCGGCCATGGAACCCATTTCCTGAAGCTCCCGACGAACAGTTCTTGTGCTGACATTGCTTCCAGAGGCAGTTTGGAACTCGGTAGTGAGTGTTGCAACCGAGGACACATTTTTACGCGCTACGCGTTTCAGTACTCGGCGGTCCCGTTCTGTGAGCTTTTGTGGCCTACCACTTCATGGCTGAGCCGTTGTTGCTCCTAGACGTTTCCACTTCACAATAACAGCACTTACAGTTGACCGGTGCAGCTCTAGTAGGGCAGAAATTTGACGAACGGACTTGTTGGAAGGTGGCATCCTACGACAGTGCCACGATGAAAGTCAATGAGCTCTTCAGTATGCCCATTCTACTGCAAATGTTTGTCTATGGAGATTGCATCGCTGTGTGCTCGATTTTATACACCTGTCAGCAATGAAATAGCCACATCTACTAATTTGAAGGGGTGTCCACATACTTTTGTATACAGTTGAAGTCGGAAGTTTACATACACTTAGGTTGGAGTCATTAAAATTTGTTTTTCAACCAATCCACCAAATTCTTGTTAACAAAATATCGTTTTGGCAAGTCGGTTAGGACATCTACTTTCTGTATGAGTCATTTTTCCAACAATTGTTTACAGACAGATTATTTCACTTATAATTCACTGTATCACAATTCCAGTGGGTCAGAAGTTTACATACACTAAGTTGACTGTGCCTTTAAACAACTTGGAAAATTCCAGAAAATTATGTCATGGCTTTAGAAGCATCTGATAGGCTAATTTACATCATTTGAGTCAATTGGAGGTGTACCTGTGGATGTATTTCAAGGCCTACATTCAAATTCAGTGCCTCTTTGCTTGACATCATGGAAAAATCGAAATAAATCAGCCAAGACCTTAGAAAAAAAATTGTAGACCTCCACAAGTCTGGTTCATCCTTGGAAGCAATTTCCAAACGCCTGAAGGTACCACGTTCATCTGTACAAACAATAGTACGCAAGTATAAACACCATGGGACCCCGCAGCTGTCATTCCGCTTAGGAAGGAGACGCATTCTGTCTCCTAGAGATGAACATACTTTGGTGTGAAAAGTGCAAATCAATCCCAGAACAACAGCAAAGGACCTTGTGAAGATGCTGGAGATCAGTACAAAAGTATCTACAGTGGGACAAAAAAGTATTTTAGTCAGCCACCAAGTTGCAAGTTCTTCCCACTTAAAAGATGAGAGAGGCCTTAATTTTCATCATAGGTACACTTCAACTTATGACAGACAAAATGAGAAAAAAAATCCCAGAAAATCACATTGTAGGATTTTTATGATATTTTATTTAAATTAGCTGGAAAATAAGTATTTGGTCAATAACAAAAGTTTATCTCAATACTTTGTTAAATACCCTTTGTTGGCAATGACAGAGGTCAAACGTTTTCTGTAAAGTCTTCACAAGGTTTCACACACTGTTGCTGGTATTTTGCCCATTCCTCATGCAGATCTCCTCTAGAAGAGAGCAGTGATGTTTTGGGGCTGTTGCTGGGCAACACGGACTTTCAACTCCCTCCAAAGTTTTCTATGGGTTGAGATCTGGAGACTGGCTATGCCACTCCAGGACCTTGAAAGCTTTCTTACGAGCCACTCCTTCGTTGCCCGGGCGGTGTGTTTGGATCATTGTCATGCTGAAAGACCCAGCCACGTTTCATCTTCAATGCCCTTGCTGATGAAGGAGGTTTTCACTAAAATCTCACGATACATGAAGGCCCCATTCATTCTTCCTTTACACGGATCAGTCGTCCTGGTCCCTTTGCAGAAAAAACAGCCCCAAAGCATTGTTTACACCCCCATGCTTCACAGTAGTGTATGGTGTTCTTTGATGCAACTCAGCATTCTTTGTCCTCCAAACCGACGAGTTGAGTTTTTACCAAAAAGTTTTATTTTGGTTTCATCTGACCATATGACATTCTCCCAATCTTCTTCTGGATCATCCCCAATGCTCTAGCAAACTTCAGACGGCCTGGACATTTACTGCCTAAGCAGGGGACCGTCTGCACTGCAGGATTGATCCCTGGCGGCGTAGGTTGTTACTGCTGGTAGGCCTTTGTTACTTTGTCCCAGGCTCCGCAGGTCATTCACTAGGTCTACCCGTGTGGTTCTGGATTTTGCTCACCGTTCTTGTGATCATTTTACCCCACGGGGTGAAATCTTGCGTGGAGCCCCAGATCGAGGGAGATTATCAGTGGTCTTGTACGTCTTCCATTTCCTAATAATTGCTCCCACAGTTGATTTCTTCAAACCAAGCTGCTTACCTATTGCAGATTCAGTCTTCCCAGCCTGGTGCAGGTCTACAATTTTGTTTCTTGTTCCTTTGACAGCTCTTTGGTCTTGGCCATAGTGGAGTTTGGAGTGTGACTGGTTTGAGGTTGTGACAGGTGTCTTTTATTAGATAACAAGTTCAAACAGGTGCATTTAATACAGGTAACGAGTGGAGGACAGAGGAGCCTCTTAAAGAAGAAGTTACAGGTCTGTGAGAGCCAGACATCTTGCTTGTTTGTAGGTGACCAAATACTTATTTTCCACCATAATTTGCAAATAAATTCATAACAAATCCTACAATGTGATTTTCTGGATTGTTTTATCTCATTTTGTTTGTCATAGTTGAAGTGTACCTATGATGAAAATTACAGGCCTCTCTCATCGTTTTAAGTGGGAGAACTTGCACAATTGGTGGCTGACTAAATACTTTTTTGCCCCACTGTATATCCACAGTAAAACGAGTCCTATATTGACTTAACCTGAAAGGCTGCTCAGCAAGGAAGAAGCCACTGCCCCAAAACCGCCATAAAAAAGCCAGACTACGGTTTGCAACTGCACATGGGGACAAAGATCATACTTTTTGGAGAAATGTCTTCTGTTCTGATGAAACAAAAATAGAACTGTTTGGCCATAATGACCATCGTTATGTTTGGAGGAAAAAGGGGGGAGGCTTGCAAGCCGAAGAACACCATCCCAACCATGAAGCACGGGGGTGGCAGCATCATGTTGTGGGGGGGCTTTGCTGCAGGAGGGCTGGTGCACTTCACAAAATAAATGGCATCATGAGGCAGGAAATTGATGTGGATATATTGACGGAACATTTCAAGACATCAGTCAGGAAGTTAAAGCTTGGTCGCAAATGGGTCTTCCAAATGGACAATGACCCCAAGCATACTTCCAAAGTTGTGGCAAAATGGCTTAAGGACAACAAAGTCAAGGCATTGGAGGGGCCATCACAAAGCCCTGACCTCAGTCCTATAGAAAATGTGTGGGCGGAACCGAAAAAGCGTGTGCGAGCAAGGAGGCCTACAAACCTGACTCAGTTACACCAGCTCTGTCAGGAGGAATGGGCCAAAATTCACCCAAGTTATTGTGGGAAACTTGTGGAAGGCTACCCAAAACGTTTGACCCAAGTTAAACAATTTAAAGGTAATGCTACCAAATACTAATTGAGTGTATGTAAGCTTCTGGCACACTGGGAATTTGATGAAATAAAAGCTGAAATAAATAATTCTCTCTGCTATTATTCTGACATTTCACATTCTTAAAATAAAGTGGTGATCCTAACTGACCTAAGACACAGAATTTTTACTAGGATTAAATGTCAGGAATTGTGAAAAACMGAGTTTAAATGTATTTGGCTAAGGTGTATGTAAATTTCCGACTTCAACTGTCTGTAGTGTATCATATAGTATGGAGTTGCAACTGAGTTTCACTCCTGCTATGTTCCCCTGACGTGAACCCAGCAACCTTGAATCTAATGGACTGTATATACAAATGAAATCCATTATTATAACTGTTAAGGCTCATAATCATAAATCAAAGAGATTATTACACATATCAATTAACCATCACATTCAGGAGGATAAGGACAGAACATACGGTATGTCCTAATATACACTTAGTGTACAAAACATTAGGAACACCTTTCTTATATTGAGTTGCACCCCCTTTTGCCCTCAGAACAGCCTCAATACTTTGGGGCATGGACTCTACAAGGTGTCAAAAGCTTTCCACAGGGATGCTGGGCCATGTGTACTCCAATGCTTCCCACAGTTGTGTCAAGTTGGCTGGATYTCCTTTGGGTGGTGGACCATTCTTGATACACACGGGAAATTGTTGAGCGTGAAAAACCCAGCAGTGTTGCAGTTCTTGACACACTCAAACCAGTTCGCCTGGCACCTACTACCATATCCCATTCAAAGGCACTTACATATTTTGTCTTGCCCATTCAACCTCTGAATGGCGCACATCATACACAATCCATGTCTCAACTGTCTCAAGGCATACAAACTGACTCCTCACCTTCATCTACACTGATTGAAGTGGATTTAACAAGTGACATCAATAAGGGTTCATAGCTTTTACCTGGATTCACCTGGTCAGTCTATGTCATGGAAAGAGCAGGTGTTCCTAAAGTTTGTACACTCAGTGTACATCACAATAACATTTCCCAAACTACCCTCTTAGTGTATACTTGACTTTAGTAACCCCATTACCTGTGTGAATGCACAGACAGAGGGTAACCCTGCTCAAGGTCTTTTCTAGTGTAAAAGGTTTTTCAACAACATCAAATATTGTCCCACTTCCAATCCCCACATTAAACCATCAGAGTTATGAACCATCAATACAACAACAGCATTACCTGTTCTATTCCCCCATAATGGTCAGACCACTCTTAGTCTTACACTGAAGTGGATACCCACCAGGTTACTGGACACCCCTGCAGCCCGATACATTCAACTTCTGGGGCCTGCAAGAGCCCTTATCGGATGGATAAGCCCCTGGATCCGGCCCGGCCCCGGGCAGCCGTCCTCAGAGAGAGGCAACCAGGGTCTATTTTCTCTCTCAGCTGAATCCCACACCACCATGCAAGAAGGTTATAGAGCTCAACCCTCCAAGCCTATCCTATGAGGCATTAAGGCTACCTCCCCTCCCCATAATCCTCCACTCCATCCTCCCTCTTATATTTTCTGTGAGGGGTTTGACATCTAGAGTGACACCCACACACCGGCAAGACAAAACAACACTCAGTCCAGTTCCTCTAGATTCTATCGACCTTTTATGGTTCACTGGTCTCCGGTGTCACCTTCCTTTGCTGGGTTCCCCCCCACTTCCCTGCGACCACAAAACGCCCTCTGTTGCAGGTATAACTCAGTGAAGCGAAAGCTCTATGTTAATCATGCTGTACTACCTCAGTGTGTTTCTTAGTTGTGTATTAATGTTTCATGAACTGTTGGTGGGGTTTGCAAGGTTTGCAATATTTGAAAGATGTTAACGACAAACCTAGCATATACTGCCTAATGTCAATATAGGGAACAATTCAACGTACTTTGTATCTTTGAACGCATCTTTGCTATGACTTGGATAGGCTGCGTCCTGAAACGGCATTAAAGGTGAACTGACTAGCTAAAGTTACAGCAGCATCACTTAAACTCAGTACAGACTCTGAACACAACCACTTTAAAGCAGTTTAAGGTCTGTCTGTTGTCTCTGATGTGCTGCGTCATTCAAATGCCTCCCTCACAGACACTAGGTGCCAGAAAGACAAAGACGCTCGGTTGCTCACAGCAACAGTCTTTCACATCACTTACATGAAAAAGGATCAAGTGAACATGCTCTCTAAAATATCAGTCACATGTCAAAATGACACAGGACCATAGAACGATCTCCTGCATGTTGTATTGTTCAGGTTTTTGTAAGGACCCAATTCTTAACTGAATTTAGAAAAGGATGTGGCTACTATAAAGTTTTGCTAGGGTTACATCCTGTCTATGAGCTTGTGCATAGTTCATCGGGTGGTGACATCAGTGCTGCTCCCTGCTGCTCCTGAGAAGGATTGCAGACAAGTGAGATATTACCAGAGTGATTTTTTCCACTCACGTTAGTAAGACGGTGTTTGTTGTGCTTATGTTTCACAAGACTAAACACAGTGAATCCAAATGAAACAAGGATGAAGAACTAAAATCATAATCACACATATAATACATCTGATTTTCTATTTGTATTAGGCCTGTTTTTAAAAAAAAGAAGTTGAACCTTTTTTTTTTATCTAGGCAAGTCAGTTAAGAACAAATTCTTATTTACAATGACGGCCTACCAAAAGGCAAAAGACCTCCTGCGGGGACAGTGGGCTGGGATATTTATTTTATTTTTTAAATACAATATAAATATAGGACAAAACACACATCACAACAAGAGAGACAACACAACACTACATAAAGAGAGACCTAAGACAACAACATAGCAAGGCAGCAACACATGACAACAAGGCATGGTAGCAACACAACATAACAACAACAACAACTGTTTGATTGCCTTTTAGAGACCAGGCCAAACACAAACTTCAGAAAAGTCTATCACTCACTGAGGACTTTAAAATATAAATAGGCTAACCAGTTGCTCTCTGTGTGACTTCACCGTCATTAAACACAGACACTGAGGTAGGTACAATTAGGCCTAGTGCTTGGGAGGAGAGGAGGGCATTAGTCAGAAAACCGGCACCTTATTTTCTCTCAGGCTGGAGGCATGCTTCAACCACCCAACACGGTTGCTATTGACACTCAACAACACAGACAGTGGTAAGATGGAGTAGAGTAGTCAGCTCTCCACCATCACCTAGTCAGCTAAGTGTATTAGTTAGGCCTATAGAGAAAGATGTGGGATCCTTGTTAACCAATACTATGTACAGTATATTAGGGGAACTGTAGCCTGTATATTCTGTCAATTATATACAGGGTTTGTGGGTTAGCAAGTTCTGAGTAATCTCTCGCTCTCTCTCTCTCTCTCTCTCTCTCTCTCTCTCTCTCTCTCTCTCTCTCTCTTTCTCTCTCTCTCTCTCTCATTAAGAGCAGTTTGCATGCATACCACCAGCTTCCAACTGTGAATAAAACAGTTGAAGAAACACAGAGCAATGGAAAGAGTTTGGCTGGTTACCATGCTTGCACTTTCACTGAATGGCCTCCATCTTTTAACAGAGGTATATGTCTTCAAGATTTACTTTTCTCTTTTTTTGGATCCATCATTTAACCCCAGTTTCCTGAGACCTCACTTTGTCCTCTGTTTTCCGGGTTTTCTGTCCAGGCATGTTGTAACTGCAGCTGTATAGAGCATGGCTACTGAAGGGCATGGCAAGCAAGCAGTCAGCTAAAGGAACAAGTCTTTCCTTAGCGAAGCTGCACATTCACAGGTAAGTAGTCTGTTTCCAAAGAGGGATTAGCTATAAATGACTTGAATTAAAAAGAGGGATTTGTACTTCCCACATATACGCACATGTATCATTTGTTCCTGATATCAGCCATGACCAAATGAAGAGCCATGAGGAATACATCATGATTTTCCATAAAAACAACTCCATCCTCCATAGGCCACAATGTTCTTTTTAAATGTGATGAAAAATACATATGGCRTTTCCCACTGGGKACAAACTGGCTGATTCAACGTTGTTTCATGTTTGACAAGTGAATAAAATGTCAATCAAAACTAGACGTTGAACTGACGTCTAAGTCTCCCAATATGGTATCATTGCTAATACAAAGAAAGACCATGACGCATAAGTCAATACATTACGGTGAAGAAGGCGRAACCGCACCTCTTCAACCTCAGGCGGCTGAAGAAATTCGGCAAGGCCCCTAAGACCCTTARAAACCTCTACAGATGTACCATTGAGAGCATTCTGTCGGGCTGCGTCACCACATGGTACGGAAACTGTACCACCCTCAACAACATGGCTCTCCAGAGGGTGGTGCGGTCAGCCCAAAGCATCGCAGGGGACATGCTGCCTGCCCTCCAGGACATCTACAGCACCACGTGTCAAGGCCAAGAAGATCATGAAGGATCTCAGGCACCCGAGCCAGGGCCTGTTCACCCTGCTACCATCTAGAAGGCGGAGACTGTACAGGTGCATCAAAGCTGGGACCGAAAAACTGAGAAACAACTTCTATCTTTATGCGATCAGACTGTTGAACAGCCATCAGTAGCGGGCTACCTGCCCGGTACTCAGCCCTGCACCTTGAGACTAATGCCCCATATATATATAAAGACTCATTGAATGCTGGTCACCTCATATTCTGTTTCTGTTGTTTACTCACTGTGTATGTATGTACTGTATTCTTGACATATCTCATCCTCATCCTAATGTACATACCATTTTCCTTCCAAATCATATCCTATCTATAAACACCACATATTTATATTCTGGATTCTGAGACATGCTCACTCTAACATATCTACTTTTGTTAATTGGACTCGTTCTGTCATATCTTGATTTCTTGTTTTGATTTCTGTATTTGTATTGTATTGGGGAGACACACTGTTGCCGCTAGTAACATAAGCATTTCACTGCACCTGCTATAATACCTTCAAATCTGTGTACCCAACCAATAAACTTTGATTTGATTTGAAAAGATATGCATCAACAGTATCGACACATAAGTCAATACGTTGCATTCAATGCAAAGAGATAAGCGTCAAGAATGTTGACGCATAAATCAATACATTGCATTCATTGCAAAAAACTTGTCAATAAAGCTGCAATGAGTAAATTGATTTCCTACTCTCCTTTGGCTGTGATGACATTACAATGTCATATTTGAAAATGTCATAAAAGCTCCCTTTGGAAAAAAAGGTGATAAAATCTGGAACGTTCCCCTGTATTTTTAATCAGCCTTTACCTAACCATGAAGTTCCTTGACATCAGGAATTTATTTTCTGACAAAGACGTGGCCAACAGCAGCTTACAATAAATGCATTTCCTTAGCATGGTCTTTTTTATAGACGGCACAGTTGAGGAATTAAGTCTATTGCTTTTCACAATGTACACTACAGTACAGGGTAATTAATGCAGAAGGGATGGGTTGGGATTGAGCTAGAAAACAGGTGCTTGCTTCTAAATAAGTGTTAGGCTAAAAATAACAGGCCTCTCAATTTGTGTTACAGAGCATCCAGGTAAAACGAGAAGATAACAGCCACCCTACCAAAAGCTCTCATCAGAGCAATGAGGAGGTGTTCCCTGTTAATACTGAGTGGGTGTACAAGCGGGCATAGGTGCGCCAGCTCAAACACCACTGACTGAAGCCTTCACTTTCAAATCATTGATATGACTGGTCAGTTGTACAACTACTGCACATCCGTTATGATACAATAAACTACCCAGATCTGAATGAAGGTAGAAGGAGAGAGATAATACCATTTACATTTCAGTCAATTCAGTAATAACACTGAACAGATAGATTTGGAATGTTCTCAATTGGCAGCAATTGTGATAGAAGTGACCTCAGTCCAGGTGTTTAGCGTGCCCAGGACCAGAAACAGTGTTCTAGAACATGCCATGAGAGTGATACGGTTGGAGCAAGATACATCAGTATACTAGAAATGACAACAGCAGGCAGGGGGAAAGACCAGGCACTGATCTCTAACTCTCTAAATCTCTATCCCTAAAACTTTGGACTTGAATCTGTATTAACTAATGGGTCAGTAGGTTTCAGTTAGCAGGTTGTTAAAAACTTGTAAGGTCATGCCTCACACTTGATAGTCCACAGCCATGTTGGGAAGGAAGTGAACTATTTTTTAATACTGTAGTGTTGAGGCCAACTAGTGAACCACTGAATATGGCAAATATGGCAAAAGATGTGAATTTGGACTATTGACACTGAAACCCAATTTAATCCATTATACCACACTATCTTCATTGTTCAATCACAAGACTCATCATTACACAACAGTATACCTCCTCAACAGATCAGCTGTCAGGAATTATTTTCTATCAAAAACTGCACAGTAAACAGAGACGTTTCATTAGGGGTCAGCATTTGGCACTGAAATCTCCCTTATTTACATTAAAGCCTTTTTCCGAGAGATTTCAATAGATTGAAATCTGATACGATGCAGTTAGTTTTGATAATGCCAAGCAAGCAATCAGGTCAGCAAAAACCTGAGTTCACTCACAGGTTCATCCACTGAAATGTTGTGTAACTTAAAAAGAACAAGGAAAGACTATCAAGGTGTTCTGGAAATCTACCGGGGGTTAGACATCAGAGTCAGGAGGAAGCTAAGACGAAAGAGAAAGATATCAAATGGGTGGGAAGCCCCTTCTGAGGTTAGCATCTGTACCAAACTTATTAATGGTACCGAGTCATTTCAATTAGCCTCTACCATCTGACTAAATCAAATCAAAGGTTGCATACACAGTTTAGCTGATGTTATAGCGGGTGGAGCGAAATGCTCATGTTACTAGCTCCTAACATGGTCTGCAGTTTAGTCCCGCTAGTCAAGGGTGGAAAGCCCCTTAGTTCTATGTAAACTATGGGGGGCTGATGGTGGCCCTCTACCACTACAATGCTAAAATGACGACCCAATGAAGTTAGCATCAGGGAGTTAATGGGAGTAGAAGCTAGCTATTCTGTTATACTAACCAGCTATTGGCTTTCGTCAGTGATCACCTATTCACCTACTTACCATACAAGTGGTTAGCATTAGCATCAGATTAACATCTGAAACAGTCACTCCCCAACCCTCAAAACAGTTGAATCTGACCTATAAGAAACAGAGCAGACAAAGACCCATTTTAATCCTGCCAGTGGGGTATCTTGCATGTGAAAATGTCTTAATGTTTTCATCAGGTTTGTAGAAGAGTTATTTGACAAGCATGCAAGAAGAGTTTCGGTTGGAATTACGAAACAAAAATTCTCCTTTCTCTTCAACACTGGCTTTAAAAGTTTCCTCAGAGTGAGAGTGTAAGTCTGTGATTCAACTCGTGAGAAGTGAAATGATAAGGGTGATAATGTAGCAGCTGTTTTTCCATAGAGATGATACTAAAGTTATCCTTTTAATTTTTTGTAAAATGTTATTTAATCTTTTATAGACAATACAAAACATACACATACAAACAACAACATCAAACAAATATAAATTACATCACACCTGCCCAGACCCACTAGCACACCCACCCCAATCTATATATAACCTAGTGGTTAGAGCGGTGGGCCAGTAACCGAAAGGTTGCTGGCTCAAATCCCTGAGCTGACAAGGTAAAAATCTGTCATTCTGCCCCTGAGCAAGGCAGTTAACCCCCTGTTCCCCGGGCACCGAAGACATGGATGTCGATTAAGGCAGCCCCCCGCACCTCTCTGATTCAGAGGGGTTGGGTTAAATGCGGAAGACACATTTCAGTTGTACAAGTGACTAGGTATCCCCCTTTCCCTTATCTCCAGCTGCCACATGGCCTGAAACGGCACCATTTTGTTTCTCCCGTAGCCCACGTACTTTCAATATTTCAATAATAAATCATTCGATTTTCCCATGTGTTAATGATGGCGGATTGATTTCCAAGTTTTTAGTATACGTTGTTTCAAGATGAGTGATGAGAAGAGCATCATCCAACCCATTGGGTATCTCATTACACTTCCATATGTCATGTCTTGAAATATGTAGACAGACGGATTAAAAGTAAGTTTACATTGTAATACCAACTTTCTAGCTCCGCCCACATCTTCCAGACACTATAGCATTCCCAGAGAGCATGGATTATTGAGTCATTAATAGTTTTACACTTAAGACATAACTCTGACGTTGTGCTGTAGCATTTGTGCATTTTGTCTCTTGTATAATAAACATTAGTTTATACTGGATTAAGCGTACATTGTTGTTAAATGTAATTTTGTTAGTTATGCTCCAACTCTCCCTCCATCTTGTGCCAACATCAGTTCTCCCGAAGTCTTGGTTCCAGTAGTTAATATTTTTTTCTAAGAGATTGTCAGTTGGATAGGCTCTCTGCAAGGTTTTGTCTATCTTCCCTATCAAATTAACATCAGTTTCTGACTCAAATAAGATTCCCTCAAGGTTGCTCTGATGTCCAAAACATTTCTAATCCAAATTTTGTGATATGTAACTTTTATGTTGCATGTATTTGATACTATCTACATTGGTCAGTCCAAAATTACTTTTTAATTCTGACATGGAAATAAATGTATTTCCCGTTACCATGTCATTTACAATTGCTATGCCTTTAGTTTTCCATGTTGACCAATTTATCAGTGAATTCCGAAAAAGCTATTCAAGGAATGTTCCATAGGGTTGTGTTTTTAGGAAGTCGCATTGGTTCTTGTAGAAAACGTTTCATTTCCTTCCATGTTGTTACAGTGTTCGTAACTATGAAGTTGTTAATGTTCTTAGCTTTATCCTTTGAAAATAGACACAAAAATATTCTGGGGATGAGCATCCGCATCTTCAATATGTTCCTATTGTTCTTCTTTAGTGCATTTAAAGATGCACTATGCAGAAATCGCTCCACCATTTCATGGTTGCTATAATTCTAATAGTTTGCCTAATTTCAGTTTATGTGACTAAACAAGCAAGTATAGTGTAGAGAATCACTGTACCATCTAAACCGCTTTCCATAACCAAAAATATTGAATTTTCATATGTTTGAAGCTGGTGTACAAAACCGAAAGGTAAAAGAGCAAAAACTAACGGGAAGCAGAGAAATAGCGCACATAAAACAGATATACCCCTTCATAGTCTTGCTTCCAATGAGAATGGCAGCTCTATAACACACATTTCTATGTGAATTTGGTCAGGTCGCTCAAAAAGTGACATATTGCAGCTGTAACTATATGTCGCAAGTAAAATCCTTGGGTAGTGAGTTGATACAATTCCAAGTCTGGAAGGTTAAACCACCCTCAGACTTAGGAAGATGTAAAACTTTCCTTTTTATACTATGAATTTTATTTGACCATATAAAGTATTTTATGACCGAGTATACTATGTGTCTTCAGTGGGGTAATTGGTATTACCAAAAATAAATACAAAAACTTCTAAAGAGGTTTATAAAGTTAACAACAGGGAGTTAATATGATTGGAAGCTAGCTAATTATCTTCTATTCTGTAACAGTAACTATCTATTGGCTTTTCGTCAGTGATCACCTATTCGCCTAATTACCATACAAACGTTAACATTAGCATCAGATTAGCATAGCATCTGAAACGGTCAATCCCCAATCCTCAAGAGAGTTAAATCTGACCTATGAGAAAAAGTCCAGGCCTATTTTAATCCTGCCAGTGGGATATCTTGCATGTGAAAATGTCTTAATGAATGTTTTCATCAGGTTAGTAGAAGAGTTATTTGACAAGCATGCAAGAAGAGTTTGGGTTGGAACTACGAAACAAAAAATCTCCTTTCTCTTCAACACTGGCTTTAAAAGTTTCCTCAGAGTGAGAGTGTAAGTCTGTGATGCGACTTGTGAAAAGTGAAATGATAATGGTGATAATGTAGCAACTTTTTTTCCCATAGAGATGATACTAAAGTTATCCATGCTGGTCCAGGTTTATCTTTTGGTCAAAGTCTCAAAACGTAACATGCTAAATCCTAATCATCACTAATGAAGTCACTGAAAGTTGAGTGGGTGGGACAAAGTCCTAGACTATCACAGAGGTGCCCAAACACTGCTAGAAAACTTAATTAAAAAGTTACAAAGCTTTAAACATGTTACAATATTCTTAAAAATGGTAACATCAAGGCACACTATTTGCCTTGACGTTTGCTTCACTGTTTCAACCATAATGAACCTTGTGAGAAGGTTCTCTACTGCCTAATGTAAAACAAAGAAAAACTGAAGGTCTCTCAACAATCTCCTCCTCTCCGGCTGGCATTCAGCTCTGACAAGGATGTAAAGATTTTAAGGACAGATTTGATGAAGCTTTAATTTTTTTGACAACATGTTCAACATCCTGTGTCGGTGATCATTCCATAACCTTCATAAATAGCATTGTAGAACCCATTCCTCTACTGCCATTGACTCTCAGTTCACACCATAAAAACATCACAACATACCTACTTTATATCTGGCTACATCATACCCTTACCACTAGATAACTTCTAGGCAGGTAGTCTACGAGTAGCGTGCTATGCCAAGAAAAAAGTGCAGAGTAATCACATAGTTAAAAATCCAAGAACATTTCCTGCCTAACCACATATCTGTGTTTTGTTCCCCAGAAGAACACACCAACCACAGCTCACTTGACAAACACAATTAAAATCTCATGGGCAAACAAAAGAAATAAAACAACAAAACGATCTACACACCTAAGTGATATGTTTGGTTACTTTGAGAGGGGGGCGGGGTGAGTGTATGCTATGAGTATGTGTGAGGGGCTGAATGTTTAGGGGAGAGATATGGGGGATTGATTCCGATCAGAGGAGACTTAATACATAACACTGTTTGGAAACACAAACAAAGTTGTCAGAGCCTCTCTCAACCTTATTTTAAAGGAGTGCAATGATGTTCCTCTGCAAGCCCCCGGTGTCTCTCTGTGTGTCTCACAGGCTCTGCCCCCTAGGAGCGGAGGGAGTGGTGAAAGTATAAAACCCCTTGGGTTCCCTCCAGCCAGACTGTAGACCTACTGGAAACTTTAGAGACACCTGAGTGTCGCCCCACTGGCTAAACTATCCCATCACAATGTTGTCACGGTAAGTGAATACTAACACAAGGATGGCTAGCTTTGGGTATTTATTTTGAACTTACATGTGTGTACGGGTACTTAATACAATTACTCAATCTATTTGGACATATATCTGTATTCTTGGGAGAAGTTTTATTTGTCACTCTACATGTAGAATGAAACCTGAGAAGTTTACATCTGTTGGGGGTATTTCAATGATGGCAAGAGGGGATAGTTGAATCAATTGTTTTTGTGTGGATCACAATATGTTGGAAATTTAGTTATTTTTCTTATTTAAGATTTCCTTGTTCATTTCTAAACTTCCAATAACAATAGCATCAAAACCCAATAATGATTGTGGTACGAGATAAAATGATGGGACTCTAGACGGTCTTTAAAAAGCTTTTGAGAAGTCAGAATTTGAGAAAGTCAAAATGTTTAATAAACACCCTGTGTTTGACTTTGCATTATATTACAAAGATAAAGTACATAATCTAACAACTTTTCATTGATGAACTTTCAATGAACTTTTAATTGGTTTTAGTGATCATTAATTATCCATAAGATATGTTGAACATAAGAATGGCCATAAGATACCTTTCCCTGCTGCAAGGTACATATATTCACATTTATTATAATGCTATGAGCAGGGCAAACACATTTCCTGCAACCTTCCATTCTCAAATAGTCCTTCTAAAATGTTCCACTGCCACTAAAAACCCTAAGATGGCTTCTAGGAGAACACAGACTATCTGTCTGACTAAATGATTGTTTAAAAAGTGAAGTGACCAGTTCTATCTCTGTGTTCTTATTCTAACAGACTGTTGATTGTTCCTTTGATCTTTGCTTTGGCTGGTCTTGCTATCTCAGCCCCCGTTACTGGTAAGAAAACATTCAAGTAAACATTCTTCTAAATCATATCAATTTAGATTCTTCCATCAGTAACTACAGTTTAATAATAATGACAATTTTATAGTTATGTGCACAAGATGTTGTCTAGACGATGTTTTTTATTTAAGTTTAATTTCATTCATCACTGTGACAAAACAATGGGTTACGCATTTCATGCTTCACCTTTCCAGTTATCCAGTTTAAACTACTCTAAGCTACACTGCAAACATAAAGTGAGCAAATATATAAACCGAAATGACCATTACATAATGTTTAAGTGAGGAGGCATTTCCAATGTATACTGCGACCTCCATCCATCTCATTGAATCACAATGGGAGTCCTCTGCTTCTCCACAATGGCAGTGAAATCAGAACCCTGGTCTCTCTGTGGAGACACAAAAGAGGTCTGTTGTCCTTTGCCTGATGTGGGGTAGAGAGAGGAGTAGGGAGGGCCTCATATATGACCCATTCAAATGGAGCTAGTTCCCCAAACCACTAATCATGCTCCCCTAATGCTATCTAATGCATATATATTTGACAGATGGAACCGAGGCAGACAATGATGGTAATGTGTAATTTGTGTTTTATCATGACATTCATAATTACCACAACAGTTAGAAAAGTACATGCTAATCTGCTTTGTTAACTAGAAGTGGTTTTCTATTCAGTCCGAACTAGTGTTTATGCTGGTGTAATGACACCATTCCTTGTGCTGTGTGTTTCAGAGAGAGCTGCCCCCTTGCTAGTGCACCTTAAAGGTAAGCACACTGAAAACCCCTCCAGTCAAAGCCTACACATATAGGTTATATATGGATCACTTATGATATGTGCTTTGTCCTTTAATTTCATTTCCATTTGAAAACAATGGACTGAAACATCAACAGTGCTAAAAATCAAACCATTTGACTGTTGCATAATTGGATACATTAAGATACTGAGTTTTCCAGTTTGGTATTGGCTTAGCTGGGTGATCATTGGCAAGGGGTGCTATGATACTTTTTTTGTCTCAGGTGACAAAGATGGCGGAGGCCTCACAGGCAGCCCGGATGGAGTCTCCGCAGGTTTGTACTGACGCCAATGTATCTCCTACCTAATACCTTCTTAACCACACAAGGTATGTACCATTTTATATAGACGGAAACTAATAAGAAATCCTCTGTTGTTCACAGGGACCACAGATGGGACTGATTCCAGTAAAGAGCTAGCAGGAGGTACGAGGGTCTGGGTCTGGGGATCTTTCCATCAAGGAAGAAGTTAATGTCATCTTGAGTGAATGATGTAGAACCAACTCAGCTAGACTTTCAAGGAAACCAACTCTGTAGATTAGAGAATAAGAATGAATATGCCGATTCCCTAAGAAAGTAAAACAATTCCCCTCACAGTACCAGTGAAGAAAGTTCAACATGAGAGAAGGAACATTGAGCTGTTGATCATGATTTGTTTTTAGGTGCAGTGGATACCTCACCTGATACAACAGACACCCCAGGTCAGGTTGTGTGTGTGTGTGTGTGTGTGTGTGGTGTGTGTGTGCGCTGTGTGTGTGTGTGTGTGTGTGTGTGTGTGTGTGTGTGTGTGTGTGTGTGTGTGTGTGTGTGTGTGTGTGTGTGTGTGTGTGTGTGTGTGTGTGTGTGTGTGGGTGGGTGTGTGGTGTGGGGTGTGTGGGTGGGTGGGTGTCTGTTGACAACACATGTTGAGCCGCTCAGACATAATGTAAGAAATACACACCTAATCATTCATTAGCCACAATTATCAAAATAATAGCAAATAATTAGTGAGAAGACAAAATGGGCCTGCTATAAGACTATAAAAAAACACTTAACATCCCCTATAGAGGATCTGCAGTGGTGGATACCACATACAGTATAACAACAGCCCCCCCCCCCCCCCCCCCTCAACGTAGCTAAACAAATGCTTTCTAGACCAGACAGTAAATGTCCAGACAGTAAACCAAAGGGGTCTCAAATCCAAGCCAGAGGTATGTCAAGGATCGCCAAAAACCACGTTTCCCAATTCCCCAAACCTCCTCATGCCATAACACATTGTTTACTTACTGTCATTCTATAACACCCACTATAAACTACATCAGATGTCTTAGAGGAATACACTATCTGAAAGGCAGTAAGCCCAATCAAAACCAGTTACCAAGGAAACATGTAATGGTAATATTAATCTTACCCAGACAGATTTTAGTACTGAAGAATCCATGGCTAAAACTTCTCATGCCAAASGTCTAATTCCAACTCACCTGATGTTTGTTCTTCATTTATCAGATGCCAGTAGCAGTGATATATTCCCAGACACATACAGTGAGAAACCAATTCATTTGAATTCAATGAAAAACACTCTATACTAGGGATTTCACAGAGAGCATCATACTCACCCTTCCTTGTCCTACAGACAGAGATACCAGCGTGGAAACTACAGGCAATCCTGATGACTCTGATGCCCCAGGTGAGACCTAGGAGCAAAATACACAAAGGTCAATGATAAAGGTTAAGGGCAAAGGTCGAAATCATTCTATAACAATGCAGGATGCACAGATGCAGTCTTCTATCGTGTGTCACAGCACTGCGTGCCACACATTCGCCTGGGTCAAAATCTGTGAGAGAAAGTCAGACACCCTAAAATGATTTCCATGGTGATGATGAGAATACATGGCATTTGTTATTTCCCCAGGCCGCACTGGCCTGTGCTGTGCTGTCATGTGCATTTTTTTAAACAAGAATTACTGTATCTGTCTGTCTACTTTCAAGTGCGAATTGGACAAACCTGGGGGAAGACATACTGCAGCCATACATCTATTGTCAAGCATAAATCAAATAAATCATTTTAGTGGCAGTTAACATCAGCAGCAAATAGATGGCCAAACTACTGTATGGTTATGTAATCATGTTCAATAACAAGGTAAGAAATTATACAGTATTTTCATACCTTCCAATAACATTAATGTCATTATGTTAAGATGCAGCTGAAGCAGCAGGCAGCCAAGATACAACGGATGCAGCTGGTGAGTGAAACAATATGTTTTGAGAGATGTTCTTGCTACCCAATGTCAAAGTTGTCTCATTCTTTTGGACACAACAGATACTTTAGTCAAAACAAAGATACAAAATGAAAGGCACGTTCTTCTAGACTAGAGTTATCATACCTAGTAATATAATAAAGTACAAAATGATAGTTCATCTGATACATAGTAATAAAATCAAGTACAAAATGATAGTTCATCTGATACATAGTAATATAATAAAAGTACAAACTGGTAGTTCATCTGATACATAGTAATATAATAAAGTACAAATGATAGTTCATCTGATACATAGTAATATAATAAAGTACAAAATGATAGTTCATCTGATACATAGTAATATAATAAAGTACAAAATGATAGTTCATCTGATACCATAGTAATATAATAAAGTACAAAATGGTAGTTCATCTGATACATAGTAATATAATAAAGTACAAAATGATAGTTCATCTGATACATAGTAATATAATGATACAGAAATACTGTTACATTACTAGCACCTTGAGTGGAGTTGCCAACAACCGGATGCATCCGGTTTTCAGGGATACAGCTATCTTCAACCTAGCTTCCTTTTCCGCAGAAAAGTGGATGTGGGAACTCCACTCTGGCATTTCTTTTACTCCTTCTACGTTAGGTTACATTATTAGCTGAGTCCACATGGCTACGTTAATGGAGGGATGTAGGGTAGAGCTGATGATGACTGTCAGTACATGATCAAATATGATCTGTTTTTTTCAGATGCCTCTGAGGCTGTGGCAGAGACCGTAGACACTTTTGATATACCAGGTGAGGGCACATCTTGCAGCACAGAAAGCAATGGCAGTCTTCACAACCACTGAGCCTAAATCTTCAAGTCCTTCATCACTGTGAATGATAATTTTGACTTGACATACGTCAATCAATAGATAGACAGATCAACAATAAGTATTGGAATTAGGATACACCCAGTTATTGGAATCGGGATACTGACCCAGTTATTTGAATCGGGATACTGACCCAGGACTGTTTAGTACAGGTCAAAAATAGTGCACTGTATAGGGAATATGGTGCCATTTGGGACGTACCCTAAAACAATTAATTAATTCTAGACTAGGGCCACAATAACACTCACCCATTACAAAACGGCCATAAATTGTTTGAATTTTGACTCATTTAGTCTGTCTTCACCACAGATACAGATGGTGCAGATGACAGGGAGAAGGTGTCAACAGAGGTGTCAACAGAGGATTTGGGTAAGACCCATTCTCTCTGACTTACTTGCACAATAACCAAACTCTAACTTCACAGATCATCAGAACATACTAACATTATCATTGTAACAAACATTATCATTGTAACAAGCATTATCATTATAATAAACATCATCAGTGTAACAAACATTGCTGTAAACATCAACAGGTCTATGTTGTTAATTAATAAATATAATACATTTGTGTTGCTAATTAAATTATGATTTCAGACTCAGCAAGTGTGGATAAGTCTCCAGAAAGTGACTCCACAGAGTCTCCAGGAAGTGACTCCACAGAGTCTCCAGGAAGTGACTCCACAGAGTCTCCAGGAAGTGACTCCACAGAGTCTCCAGGAAGTGACTCCACAGGTAAAATGTGTTTAAAGCAGACATTGTGATAGTCCTGACACACACAATACACTGATCCCCCATTCAAAGCATTGATAAGTAGACAATACATTATCCTGTCTAATGAAAATATGATTAGGTACTCATAATAAAACACACAACCAACTTTTTGTTTCTTTTCAAGATGAAGTGCTGACAGGCGTGCAAGCTGACTCTGCTGGTAAGAACAACATCAAGGTTTTTATTGTAATGTTGTACTAGACAGGTTCATTGGCAATTCAAAGACATCAAATAATAGGTTACGGCAGTTTGATGACATAAATAATGTGTTATTGTAGATGTGACCAGTGATGACATGGATGAGGCCACAGAGACGGACAAAGATGATGACAAGAGTGACAACAAGAGTGATGCAGGTGTGTTTAGTTGACATTTCTGAACTGGACATTGATTGTCTGGGAAACTGTAATTTTGAGCTGTTCTACCCTTCAGCTGGTCATAAACCTGTTTTTGACTTCCTTCTCATCTGCATCCTCTTGATGCAGATGAGAAGGATGCCGCAGATGAAGAAAAAACGTTAGATAACGACTCTGCAGGGGAGTCTGCTCATTGAAGGTTACGTCTCTCTCACCCAAGGGTCATGATAGGGTAGATCTTACCACTGGCCTCCCAAAAGGCTCAGTACTAGGATCTCTCTTGTTCTCACTTGGTTCTACATATTCTACTTCATATACCCTAACACAGTGGTTCCCAAACATTTTACAGTCCCGTACCCCTTCAAACATTCAACCTCCAGCTGCGTACCCCCTCTAGCACCAGGGTCATCGCACTCTCAAATGTTGTTTTTTTGCTATCATTGTAAGCCTGCCACACACACACACTATACGATACATTTATTAAACATAAGAATGGGTGTGGGTTTTTGTCACAACCCGGCTCGTGGGATGTGACAAAGAGCTCTTATAGGACCAGGGCACAAATAATAATATAATAATAATCAATAATTATGATCTTAATTTAACCATCTTACATATAAAACCTTATTTGTTAATCGAAAATTGTGAATAACTCACTACAGGTTAATGAGAAGGGTGTGCTTGAAAGGATGCACATAAGTCTGTGCCTGTATTTCGTTTTCATGCTAGTGAGGGCCGAGAATCCACTCTCACATAGGTACGTGGTTGCAAAGGGCATCAGTGTCTTAACAGCACGATTTGCCAAGGCAGGATACTCTGAGCGCAGCCCAATCCAGAAATCTGGAAGAGGCTTGTGATTAAATCACATTTTCACAGAATCGCTTGTTGCAATTTCGATGAGGATCTCTTGTTCAGATATCAGTAAGTGGACTGGAGGCTGAGGATGAAAGGGATAACGAATCCAGTTGTTCGTGTCATCCATTTCGGGAAAGTAACAGCGTAATTGTGCACCCAACTCACTCAGGTGTTTCGCTATATCACATTTGACATTGTCCGTAAGCTTGAGTTCATTTGCACACAAGAAATCATACAATGATGGAAAGACCTGTGTGTTGTCCTTGTTAATGCAGACAGAGAAGAGCTCCAATCATAACCTCACTTCTTAATCATAGCCTCAATTTTGTCCCGCACATTGAATATAGTTGCAGAGAGTCCCTGTAATCCTAGATTCAGTCTTGTGAGAAACTCTTCATCATGCAAGTGGTCAGACAAGTGAAAATGACGGTCAGTAAAGAAAACTTTAAGCTCGTCTCTCAATTTAAAAAAACTTGTCAATAATTTTCCCATTTTCCCATTTGAAAATGTGAAAAGAAAAAAAACTTTAAAAAAATAAATATATATATATTTATATAAAAAAAAAAGTGAATCACATTTTTATTTGGCGTACCCCCGACGGCATTGTGCGTACCCCTGGGGGTTTGGGAATACCTGCCCTAACAGAACCCTATTCATTACCAGGATGTCTAAATACTTTGTCACTTGTCTGCAGATGCTGCCACAGACAAAGATGACAGTGATGAGGATAAGGACACTGAACTAGATGGTAAGGCCCGTGCAGAAGACACACAGACAGAGGAAGCGGCAGACAGTGACAGCAAACAAGGCGCTGCAGACTCAGACTCTGACACAGACGATGACAGGCCAGAGAAAGACGTCAAGAACGACTCAGATGACAGCAAGGACACCACCGAAGAAGACGACAAACCAGACAAAGATGATAAAAAAAACAGAGACAGCGCAGACAACAGCAATGATGACAGCGATGAGGTGATCCAGGTCCCCAGGGAGGAACCAGAGCAGCAGGAAATGAACCTGGAGGAGGGAGGAGTGATTGGCAGCCAGGAGGAGACTGTAGCAGCAGACATGGAGGAGGGGAGTGATGTGGGGGACCAGAAGCCCGGCCCTGAAGATAGCATCGAGGAGGGAAGCCCTGTAGGGAGGCAAGATTTTGAGCCTCCACAGGATTCGGAGGAGGAGGAGGCGAAGCTGGAGGCAAAGGAGGAGGAGGAGCTGGAGAAGGAGGCAAAGAAGGAGGAGGAGTTGGAGGAGGCGGAGGCAAAGAAAGAGGAGGAGGAGCTGGAGGAGGAGGAGAGGAAACTAAAAACAATAGAGTCCGACAGTCAGGAGGACAGTAAGGAGGACAGTAAGGATGAAAGTGAGGCTGAACCAGACTCCAACAGTAAAAAGGACATTGGGACCAGCGATGCCCCTGAATCACAAGAGGATGACAGTGAAGAGGACACTGAAGCCCAGCCAGAGGACACTGATGATAGCATGATGAAAGAGCCCAAAGGTGAGGTTACCACTACAAAACCATAGAACAGTAGCTAATAATTAGGCCAGGTCATGTGGTCAGGAAAAACAGATAATAATGAAAAGTACATATGTGATTCCATGTAAAAGATGGTGTAGTATTGTTAGTGACAATGGTATTATATTGTGGTAACTGAAACACTTCTTTCTGATATAGATTCTGACGATGCTGAGTCTGACAAAGAAGATAAGGACAAGAATGATATGGACAAAGAAGATATGGACAAGGATGATATGG
This sequence comes from Salvelinus sp. IW2-2015, assembly GCF_002910315.2. Taxonomy (NCBI): domain Eukaryota; kingdom Metazoa; phylum Chordata; class Actinopteri; order Salmoniformes; family Salmonidae; genus Salvelinus; species Salvelinus sp. IW2-2015. Next base: position 3,913,016 of record NC_036869.1, read on the forward strand.
ACAAAGATGATATGGACAAGGATGCTTCTGGTAAGTCTCTCTATCTTGTGTGTCACTTGATCACCTTGCCTGTTTTTCAGCTGATCCATGCAGTAGTGAATGAAAGAGATGTCAAGTAATTTATGTCAAACGGTCCATCATTTTCTTCTCATAGACTCAGAGGATGACCAATCTGAATCGGATGCAGAGCCAGGCGCAGATTCACACACAGGTTTATTTCCTCTGATCCTGAATAATATCACCGGGGCTTTCAAATGGCTTGTTCTTTAGCTGTTGTAACATTCAAATGGCTTGTTCTTTAGCTGTTGTAACATTCAAATGGCTTGTTCTTTAGCTGTTGTAACATTCAAATTCATTAGGGTTGTGGCGTCAACATAATATATATTAATCTTGTTCTTTAGATTGAGGATGGAGACCAACGAGGATTAAAATTTGAAAAAAAATGCATGTGAAATAAAAACATTGGCACATAGCATATGTTGTATTTTAATAATGTATGGTATTCCACAAATACATTCACAAATTGTATATCATGCATTAAATGTACATTACAAAATGCATAAAAATACATTATTTGGCCATTTATTTTATTTCCACCATATATCCTAAAATGCCTCAAAAAATTATTTAAAATCATTCGTTTTCTCGTATGTATGTAATAATAATTGAAATAGTAAAAACAGCTGATTCGTGTTTTTTTCTCTCAGATGTCGATGGAGATAGATGGGAA